>NW_017264845.1:242997-257549 GCF_000149955.1 Fusarium oxysporum f. sp. lycopersici 4287
ATGGAAACAGATATGGCCTTCAGCTAAAAACCTACCTCGTCTAATCCGAGAAAGAGAGCCTTGGTGGGAGAAGCTGGTTGATCGACTTCTTATTGAGGCGGGAGGCATGCTATGTTTTATGTAATTCAGGCTCAACTCTGTCGTCTTCCGTTAATAGCATTCTCTAAAGTACATAATCATGAAGATACACATATAAATATCTTTGTTTCTTTGACTGGTATAAATAAAAAAGAGCGGCTAAGGGTAGCCCTAATATCCTACAGTGCCAGGCAAGTGCCACCATTAGATCAAGACGTGACACGCCAGTGGAGGCGGTAGTGTCTGGGCGATTTGTAAAGCCAATGATATATGCCACCCTAAAGGAAAGAGGAAACCATACCTTGAAGCGAGGTTATTCGCCTATCATCTAAAGCAGGCTTCACAGTATGAAGCCCACAAGCTGTCTTGGGCCCAGCCGCGGGCGAGCGAAAGTTCATGAGTAATTGATCCAAAACAATATCAGTTATTCCACGGCGGATCCGAGTCGATGGAAGAAGGGTGCCAAGTCCGATCTCGACTAAAGCTTATCTCTTAAAGACCCCTATCGCTTGTAGGTTCTGGTGACGTGACAACCAGCCAACCAATTATCTAGGATTAGCTAAGCGATTGGTTTTGACCCCTGTTCACGCTCTAGCGCGGGCCCGTTTGGGGTCTCTAAGAGATACTCGATATGCGCTATACCTGTTTAGGCTACGCGATATAGTTGGAAGGAGTAAACATCATCATAAGAGAGCCCGGAAGAAGCCATAAATCTTAATAGATTGATCAGTAGGATGTCTGTGGCTGATAATGACCTGATATGGGCCTCCGGCAATTTGGTAGGCCATCCAGGGACTTTCCGGCTGCATGGTACTTTCCCATGCGTAACATCTCGGGGATCTTCCGGGGGAAATATCATAAAGGGCCCGTGCCCCACGTTGGACAGTGACCAACAGTATTTCCGGCAAATATAGACAACAAAAAGAGCGGGCTCTGCCGCGTATTAGTACCGACTACCAATCCTTGTCTCGGAAGGTATCCATTTGACCAGTACAGCCCTTCAGCGGGGTCGCGACAGGGGTGTAAAACCAATTAAAATGAATAACACTGACGGTACTTCTCCCTACATACTAATATATATGATGGTAAAAGTCCTAGCAGTTTTGGTTATTACAAAGAGCTACCTCACAGACTCGGCAGCCGTACCCGGTCTGCCTAGTACCCTGCACGTACTAACCTTGTGACTAAGCAAAGTGGGGGCGAGTGACCTCCTGAAGGGCTGTACCGCTTAAAGGGATAGGATGCATGCCGAATTGAATAGAGATCGCGGGAGGTGAAACGACCTTCTCCGCGGGATTAATAAATAAACAAAGATGCCTGGGACGGGACAGAATAGTGACTGGTCATTGTTCCTCGGAAATCTTTTACTTATCACAGGAGCTTGGCGCCTGTTCAAGGTCCCTGGTAGAGTGGCTGGGGCTGGAATGGAGAAAACAAGCATTATTCAAGTCTAGACAGTCAGGGCGTGTTAGTAGATAATGGCCATTACCCCTGCAAATTCGCTAGCGGCAAGCTGCCCCCTTGTTAACCGGACTTGAGCTCCGTGTATTCATCCTTGTCAGGCCAACTTCACCGAGATCAACGATGGTTAGCGAGTAAACTTGCCACGGG
Source organism: Fusarium oxysporum f. sp. lycopersici 4287 (assembly GCF_000149955.1). Lineage (NCBI taxonomy): Eukaryota > Fungi > Ascomycota > Sordariomycetes > Hypocreales > Nectriaceae > Fusarium > Fusarium oxysporum. Next base: position 244,687 of record NW_017264845.1, read on the forward strand.
GCCACTAATTGACCCACTCTTGATGCGTGACAATGGACTCTTCTCGACCCTTCACTCGTCCGTCAGGCGTCTTGTTCAAGGCTCCAATTCCAATACCCTGCCCATGTCCTCTCATGATGGGTGGTACAGTCCACCCTTGGGTTTCATCCCGCCTCTGCATCAACCTGGTAGTTGCCTATTATCCTTCCAAAAGTTCGGGGCCTGCGAAGTTTTGTGAAACATCAGTCTCGGAATTGTCAGTTGTGAAAACATCAGTCTCGGAATTGTCAGCATTGGTGGGAGACCCCCTGCCTGAAGCCCCATCTTCTTACTCAGAATCCCGGTTGCTGCAACTAGCCCTTGGCTGATCTAATCTGTCGGGGAAAGCCAGCGGGATAACTTGGTATTACCGGCGATGGCTGAAGCCGGAAGTATAACAGATTATCCTTCGAAAGTACTATCTGTGGCGTACCCTGGCCTTGAGACTTTCCTACCTTTGAAGGGCAGGTGGCTTTTTTTTCGTTACTGGCGCACCGAGACTTTTATTTGCTTTTGCTCCTCCTCGAGGAGCCTGTCCAATCATGGTAGCTTGTTTTATTGTCTTTCATTTCTTTCCTGCTGAAAAAATGAGGTGTCATACGAGCATTCAGCTGTAATCTTTACCAGGGCATCACCTGGGATTTTTGTATCTCTCTTCCGGTTCTCTTGCACTGTCTGCCGTTAATTGGATAGAACGTCAACAGATCCACAAAGGCATTGACCTTTTTCATCTCCGACCCTCCTGTAGCAAGTTCGCCAATCATTGTTGGAGGTTTCCTCTATTCAACCCAAGATATTGTTATGTGACTTGCGAGTATAGACTTTCTTTGGTGATGACCGCCTCCCTTTCTTACGCTGTTCCGAATCTCTGGTCCTATGACAGTCAGTGCCACCAGATGGTGGCTTATAAGTGCATGTCCTTGTCATAGATGTGTTCTCGCTTCACTGCTTCACTGTTCAGCACGGGCTGCTGAGCTAGTGCCGATCTTGACATCCTGTCAAGATCTTGCTGCTGGTGGGGGCTGCCAAGGAAAGGGGTTCTGCGATCGATCTGGGGCCGGCTCCCCGCGTCAAGCTGGGGAGCATCAGCGACAGGGGTATACAATCGACCTCGAATGAGGAGGCAATCTCTGCCCAAATTAGGTGATTCAATAAGTGGGCTCCCCGGTCACAGCGCACAGTGCTTTGAGGTTGACCTTATTTAGAAGCTATCAGCAGATTAGGATGGCTTTGCGGGCTGGTCGACCGTTTTGCTTACTCACAATTTGGCCGATGCCAGCCCCAACTAGGATGTTGACGCGACTTGTCACTTGTTTCGGACTCTAGGCGGGGCTGGAGTGGTTCAGCAAACTGAGACATTCAAAGTAAGCTCCGTCTATCTAGCAATCGCGCGATAACCGAAGAGCAACGAAGAAGAAGAGAATCACTTGATCCCATTCTCTTCCAGTAATCCTGGTCGCGCTGACACAAACAAAGCTGTTGGTTCCAGCGTCATCAAGCCTACCGTTGCTTTTTCCTTCACCAAATCAGGCCAAGAATTCTCAGACTACAGCTGGTGTGCGAGCTTACGATAAATTGGCTTAACTATTCAGACGAACATGCAGATACCGACAAACTGAGAGAAGAAGAAATTGCAACTGCACATGAGGCGGACAACAAAAATACAGTGTTTTTGACGCGCCCGTTTGATAGGTACCGCTATGGCACAACTCAGCTAAGATCAGCGGTGCAGGGACCCACAATCGGCCTGCTGGTGACCACTCTCTGTTGATGAAAAAGTGGAATCAAGTAAGACATCAATCTTTTGTGTCTGTCGCAAAAGAGTGCTCTCACCAACGTGGGCATTTTGACTTGAGGTCAAAGCCAGCCTAAGCATGATATCAGACATGTTCCTTCTGTCTCCTCCCTGGTCAGTCGTTTCGGTACACACCACTTTGCCTTACATGCTGGAACGATAAGGTACAAGTGCTTCACTCCAATCCCCGCCCAATACACATCACCATCTTATCAGGTTGTACAAGATTTCCTGAGAGCCTGCGAGAAATATTTACCTGGCTCGATTCGACTCGACTTTACCATCCTCTTCCAGCTTTTCTCTTTCTTCGTATGTCATCGGGAGCGCGAGTTTACCTAATCAACTCATCATCAGCATCCAAGGTTACAACATTCCGTCCATCGCCATCGCGATCCCGTCGACAGTTCAGTCGAAGCCCTCCCTGTCTAGTATGGATAGCCTATGGGAGAATACCTCGTCAGCTTCTATTCCCATGGTTAGCGTTTCGTCTTACCAATATCCATCACTGCCCCTGTCGACATTGAGATGGGTATGTCACCTCAAGGCTTTATGCCTTACCCCGTTCCTTCCCAACAGCTTTCTTCCTTGAGCATGTTTGATGCTCGTGATGCTCGGTCACCAAACCAAGGGCATGATCTGAGTATAAAAGGGGCATTCTCACCACCAACCGGTGATCCTTTACATCCTGCGGAAACAGATGAGCAACCACAACAAATGGGGAAGAAAAAGAGAAGCAAACTAGGCTATCTTCGCACTTCAGTGGCCTGTGGTAAGTGACAACCTTCCAACCTTCCCATGCATGAGTATATCTATCTAAACGTATGCCCTCAAGGTCACTGCCGGCGCCGAAAAATCAGATGTATCACGTCGTCCTCTGACGCGCAAGGTCGTTGTATTAATTGTATTCACTTGAGGAAGGAGTGCATTTATTTCCCAGTAGACCAAACATCTCCCGGCGACTCACGAGCAAAGAAAACGTCAAGATCTCCTGCAAAAGTAAAAGGAAACTCAGCGACATCTATTAGCAATCCAGTAAAGCAACCAAGGAAACCGAGGCCACCATTTAGCCCATCAACAAACACGTCAACACCTATTGCAGTTTCCACGACTATTGAAGTCATTAGGATGGAAGGGTTCCCGTCTGAAATGAGAGGTTCGTTAACGGTCTACGGCTGCGGGCTATTAATTAACAGTTAACTACAGCTTCGTCAGCATCACCAACGAATCAGAATCCTTTTGGAATAAGGGGCCAAGATCTCTCCAACTGGGTGCTTGCAGATGTTGACCAAAACTCAACTTCGAACACAGGAGAACTGAATCCAACGTGGCGAACGTATCCTTCGGAATCGCCCATGGGCACACAATTCTTACCGTTTGCGTCTGTACCGCCGTCTCCAGCTGGATGGGCAGTTGGAAGCTCAAAACCCACATCTCATGGGGACGTGGACCTTGCCTGTGTTCACTACGGGTCTCCGGTGCGAGTCATCCCGTATGAAAGGGAACCCATAGCCAGTCATACTCTCTCTCAATATCCTCTGATGGCCTCTAGCCGGCAATTTGAGCGGAGGCCATTTGCATTGTCTGATGTTTATATCACATCTATGAGTGGTGTAGTTGCTGGATTTGAAGCTGGCACTAGCTCCAATATAAACCCAGCCGTTCCTCTTTCAGCTGGAGCAGTGCCTCCAGCAGACTATACAGCGTCGGACCAGTCAAAACCACGTCCAGGCTACACTTTTACAAAGGGCCATGACGCTTATGCTGGTGGCTGGCCATCTGGACGCAATGGGCGAGGTCATCCATTACAGGTAGCCGGCCCCAGCCAGGCCCAGCCAGCAATTCAGTAATAATGGAGCAGCCTCACATTTACATTACACGCGATGATCATGGAGAAAGTTCTAGGACATATCTTGGGCGTAGTCTTCTTAGTGGGAGAAATGTATTCTAGACAGCGCTCATCATATGTCAACTCAATCAATCAATCACCCCAATCAAATCAATCAAATCTTCCCGAGCCACTAACCTACACTAGATAGTCGCAGATGGAAGTCTACTCCCAAATAGCGGGGGGATTAGCGGCAAAGCTAAGTATCTGTTATCGTGATCTAACGCATGACCCCACCGCGCATGCAATGTGGAACGCGTTTTCCAACCATGTCGCGCCATCAAAATAATCCCTTCTACACGTGGTTTTTATTCCATTTCACCAGTAGGATGTCGAACTCGCCTATCTCCCCGTCGCCAGCTGGCTTTCCGCCAACAACATTGACACATTGCCCTACACCTCCTTCCGTCTTCTCACGATTGTCTCAGCCTAAAACGGTCGCCAAGCAGTTGGAAGAAGCAGCCGTTGGAGCTTTACCTCCCAACCCGACCATTGAGAATCTGCCCAAAATTACCTGGAAGAACCGTCGCTTCGTCCAGGAGGATTTGTTAGCTCGAAAAGGTGCAAAGGGCAGGAATAGCTGGATTAGGTCGCACGGGCCCTTCCTAGTCGAGCTGAACTATCAGGATCTACCGATAGGTCACGTCTGGTGCTGCAATCGATGTGATATGAGAGGCGCAGCGGAGTTCTTTTCGGTGCAAGCCACGTCTTCCGCAGCGGACCATCTTCGAAAGTCTGTGCTTATCCCGTTCAATCTCTTTGACAAGATATCCAGCAGCTGACCGACCTGCGTAGAGCTCACCGGATCACCCCAGCCAGCCAGTCTAGTGAGCCAAGTCCTGGTAATGAAAGTGCCATTGATATTTATTCTGGTGCAACGCCCAAAAGACGTCGGCTTGAACAGAGCGCCATACCAAGGGCGAAAATAAAAGCCATCCAAGAACTAAGCGTCGGCTTCGTCATTGATAGCGATTGCCATTCACCATCTTTGAGCACAGTTTCCTTCGGAAGATCTTCAACCATTTCGACAGCGATTTAGTGGTCCACATGGCGTGGAGTGGTAGCTCTATCACTAGAGAGATACACCAGCTCTTTGAAGCGAATCGAGATACCAAGGCAGAGCTCTGTAACGCGTTGACAGCGTGCATATTAGCTTCGATCTCTGGGCGTCACCGAATCGCTTTGCAATCATGGCTGTATTTGCGCACTTTATCGATCAACTGGGGTATCAGAAGTCCCGTCTTCTGGCTTTGCGCCGTCAATCTGGTGCTCATAGTGGCGAGAATCTTGCCGGTTCTCTTGTCGACATCGTCCACGAATGGGAGATTGAAGGGCGAGTTGGCTGTGCCATCTCTGATTACATGGCGGCAAATGATACTTGTCTATACCACATGTACCAGCAGCTCGATCCATCGATGAGGCCTGTTGATATAAAGGCTCGCCGGATGCGATGCTACGGGCACACGCTCAATCATACTTGGGCATTGTAGAGTAGAGGGAGTTCTACCCACTTCTTTAGCCTACCCAGGTAGAGAAGTGGTCTCCTCTACCCTACCCGGGTAGAATGGGTAGAGAGTAGTGGGTAGATTGGTGGATAGACTATAAGGTAGGTAGGGAAGGCAGATGCCGCATATATGCTCAATTCTTTGTAATAAGCCACTTTATATTATGCATCCCAACCCTCCTCATCAAAAACAATATTCATTTCATCATCCATCTCCACAGCCTCTAGTATCATCGCTAGCTGCTCCTCCGAAGAGATGAACTTCCTCGCAAACCAGTTGCCCATGCACTCTAACCTCTGGAGGTTCTCTGACGATAACCTAAGCCTATCCTAGCTCTGCGTACGGCGTGCTCCCGAGGATTGTTGTTCTGGTTCAGCAGAGGAGGGTGCGATTGAGAGGATATTGATGGCCATACGGTGGAGACGAGGATAGCGCCGGCGTTGCTCTGGAGTTAACCACCACTGAAGAGGAGTTATCTTCAGAGCATCAATATCGATAGTTTTATCTTCAATAAACGCCATAAACATATCTTCATCCTCTTGCAAAGTAGGTTGAACTCTTAGACGACGTTTCAGCTGGTCTAATTCATTCTCTACCCTCTTCCTCGAGGATGGATGGCACGTATCGATATCAGCAACAGCAGCAGGGGCAGAGAGTGATTCATGAGGGAGATGCGCGTATTCCTTCTGCCAGATCGAATAAGCAGCATCGATAGTCTCTGACGCCACTCTTCAGGCCAGTTCTGAAGAAGGTAATGCTTCCACTTCGAGGGATCGAGAAGTATCGCGGCGGCGTATACTGGCGTTGACTCAACGAGGGAGTAGTATTTATCAAGGATAAACCAGCCCATCTCAATAGAATGAACCGTGCGGAGATCCTTCTCTGGGCCTGATTTATATAGCACCTATAAAACATTAGCTTCAAGCATTATCTTGACAAAGTAGGATAAACCTTCTGATCCTCAAAATAGGTGAGGATAGCATCCATCAGGGTAAGGCATTGGGATAATGAAGCCTCACTGCCTTCAACCCACAGTGTACCACTAGCAAATACAGAGAGAAACCTCTCCGTACGCTTAAGTTCCCAACAGGCGATACAGTAATGCAGGCTTTTATTTGAGGACTTCCCACTTCGATCAGATCTCTCCTTTGGTCTGAATTCAGGCTCCGAACCTCTTGCATATCGAAAAAAAGGTCCAGAATGAAGGTTTCTCGGAGGGGATCGAGGCAGTACTTGGAAGAGCACTAGAAGCAACACTGGGCGTCGGCAAGGAGAGGTTCAACATGGAAGGCGTTGTAGGGACGGTAGGAGATAATGAATGCTGTGAGAAAGACATGGTTAGAGGTATATATAATAAAGGTGGACTGCAAAACAATATCTTGCTGTGGATGATGCCGGTAGTAACAGGCAGGGAAGGAGATGAGGAGTAAGTTAATTCCTTGCAAAGGTTTCTAGGTACATATGTATAAAAAGAAGCGAACTACCTATTCAATGCAGTGCCAAGTAGGCTGCAGGCAGGCAGTAGTAGGCAGTAGCAGGCAGCATGTTTGGTAGCATATGAACTCACGTGAGAGGTCATAATATATTGAGCAGAATGAATGAAATTAGACGACTTGTCAAGGAATTCAGCATCCACAATCTTAATCATATCAGATGATAAGATCTAATTGACCAATCGGGAGTGGGTAAAGCTCTCCTTATAATGCCCAAGTATGCAAAAGACGGCCATATGCAGTCACGGCTTCGATAAAGCTAGTCCAAATGTGGGACTGAGAGCCTTTGAGAAAGGCCTTCTTGTTCGGATCGCTACTACCGATAACCAAGGAGTCCAAGCCTATATTCACAGTTTGTCGGTAAATTTATAGTAAGTTAATAGTAAAAAAAGGCGAGTCCTTACCAAATCCCGCCAGGATACCGCCTTCGTCGACAGTAACTGTGTTCTCGGGTTTGATCCATCCATACTCTCTTTCGCGGATATCGAAGTACCAATTGACGGCTATTGGAGTAAAGGAATTGAACCTCGATGCCTCCTGGCGCTTTCCTATCTTCGCCTTGGTAGTTGGATGGCGTTTCACGAATCTGGCTACCCAGTGTACACTGATAGGCTTTTCCCGACCTTGTTGTCGTAAAAGGGCAGCGACGGTGGCGCGAACTTGACTGTGAGACGGAGCATAGCCAAGAGCCTCTTGTCTGAGTACCCAGATGACTAATCTGGTCTCTTGGGTCTTTGATAACAGCTGGGCGGGATGGGTGACCTCGGACTTAGCTGGTAGACATCTTAAACGGTCTGAAAGAGTGGTCTGAGGCATGCCATGCTTCTGGGCAGATTAGTTTTGGGAGAGGCCGTTGTCCGTGACATCCAGCATGGCTTCAACAATTTCACTCTCAGTATAGAAGTCTCGGGGCATTTCAAAGCCAGTTTTGTGGCTTGAAGGTAGATGTAAGTCCGATGAAGGCTTGAGAAAGTAGTCGTAAGAAAGTCATCCATAGCGATTTTACATTGTTGGAATACGACCAAGCCACTTATGTAACCTACAAAGTTATGCCATAGTATTGAAGAACGGCAGATTCTCAACAGAACCAACTCCTGCACGTAAATACAACTTAAATACCAACCGAGCAATGAGTAATTGGCAAAAGCATTTTGTATGGGGAAATTTCATTTTTGCTTACTGGTGAAGGGGTCTTACCGGTGGAGGGGTACTGCATGGTACCGTCTACAGTAGGCTTGCTGCAAAACGTATTATGGCTTACTGTGCATAAACTTTGCTTTGTCGATATGTTCTTGAAGTATCTTGACATGTGAAAATTGGAAGGCTTTAGGGCAGAAACTCGATATAAAAACCTGTCAATCCGTCCACCATTGAACTGCGAATCTTACAAGTTCTATAAAGAAGGCATTCCTTTCCTACCCTTACACTCCTGACCGGCAAGACCCTCTGGCATACCAAAAACCAGAGCTTGGGACACTGGCGTGTGCACGGACGCTTGCACGGACTCGTGCGCGGATGCGTTTGGACATAGTACGGGGTAGGTACACTCTAAATGTTTAATTGGATATGAGCTCCCATGAAACCTGTGAAAGGCCACTACCGTTCGTTTTATAGAAAAGGGCAGCTGACTCCAGTAACCAGACTAATTTACCTCACCCAGCGAAGCAGCAGACATCTCGGACCTAACCAAAACCCAGGTCTACTCAAGTCTATTCTATAGATGCTCCTTACCTCATCCTTGTTCAACGAGCCGTTCAGTCTCTCGTTTTTCTTCCTCGCCTGTCGGATTCTATCGCAAATCGCTGCCAAAATCCGGCCATTGCCAAGCCTGCGCTGATAACCCACCAAACTTAAGCTTGACTTATCAGCCCAAGTGATCGACACTTGCCAAAGTTCGAGCGCCGATGTTATCTCAATTTCTCGACGGCATCTCACTTTTGGGACATTAACATGGACGGGCGTCGATACCTCGTTGCTAGAGACTTGGATGAGTTAAGCCATAGTGAGTGATTACAGTCCCCTTATCCTCATGCCTATCGACAGCCACTGAAGACTGTCCACAGTACTTCAGCTGGTCCCTCAAGGTAACAACTGCATCTATTGTAACGATGGCACAGAGCTCCAATGTCCTAAGTGCTCAGACGGCGAGAGCTGCCAATTTACCGTTCCCCTCGACTGTACCCAATGTGCTACATCCGTCTGCATGCAAGTTGAAGAGGCCGGATCTGACAAAGGCGGCGGCGGCCTAAACATTGGCGGCATTATTGGCGGTATCGCCGGTGGCATCGTTATGATTGCTGTCGCTACATGTCTAGTCTGGAGGTTCTATATCAGGCCTAAGAGGTCACAGACTCCCATATCTATGTACGTCGAAGACGTGGATCTTGTGCAAGGCTTCGAAAAGGATGCCCCCTCGAGGGGAACTCGTCCCCCATCGGCATGTACTGTTCATTCTATCGCTCCAACCGTCCTTACTCGAGCCTCCAATATTATCCAGATCGCCTACATCCCCGGTGTTACAAACCAAGTGACTCCGATGCCACCAAACGTTCTTCTTCCCCCCGTCCCTCCGATCCCCCTGCATCATGCCGAGGGCAACCGAGCCCAAGGAATCGACGATGAACATTTTGTCGTCCCTAGCGACCTTCAAGACTCGGCTTACCTGGGCCTATCTGGCTACTCAGACAGAACCTCATACGCTCGCTGGAGAGCTAGTTCTTATTGGGTTAGATCCTTGTGAGTGACCGCTTGGGAAGCTTCGCACAGTTGATGTCGCAGGGTAGGCATTAGTAATCTAGCTATATGCTTTTAAGTAACTCTGCGGGATGGAATACCCCGCACAAGAGATAACTTAAGAACAATCAATCAAAACATTTGCTGCTGCTCACCACATTTACTTTAACCCTTTAAGCACGCTCAGTGCGACAGTTGAGGGGATAACGTCGATGTGTTAAGGCCTCCACCTCACTATGGAAAGCTCAAACTTGACTGGCGTCGTTCAGAAGAAGCATTACCCCTGAAAGGCGATTTCTCATTAGGGAGGAAACAACTTAGTGGGGCGTCCGAGCGTCAGTATGAATGAATGAATGAATGAGTGTATTACGCCCGGGAGGATACGCCTCATAAGGCCTACAGCGTTGAACTTCGTGACATACTTTTCCGGACTTATGGTCCTAAGACCCGCAAACCTTCATCTGCGCCGACCCTTACGGCTTGCCACTCTCCTCAGGCTCGCTTGTCCCTGCGACAGACCTGATTGAAGGCCAACTTCTCCAAATGTTCAGCGTCCCATCTTCAGCGGCTGAAGCTTGGTCTGTCTATCAGAGGCTGTACTATGTTAGTTCTTATTATCTTGTTTGGTTTGTTAGTATGTTTTTTATGTCTGTGTAGCATCCAAACGGCCTGTGCTTATCGCAAACTTGATCGCTGCTCGCACTGCTGTCAAGTTCGGGCTCCACCTGTGCCTGTCCTCTGCTGTCTTGCCTCCCAGGAAGAATGAAAGATTACCCATCATTTCCCGGTTAACAATTCGCATGTGTTCTCGTTGCTCGTCCCACCGTGGACATCGGAAGAGGAAATGGTCGATTGTTTCTTCTTCCTGGCCACAGTCGCATGTGTCCGTCTCTACTGCGCCTATCCTGTGCAGATACCTGTTGACTCGTGCCATTCCCGTTCGTAGTTGCACCAGAATGTCAGATTCGCGTCTCTTTAGGGCGTCATATAGTATGCGCGTGTGCTTGCCGGGCAGCGCCTTGTCGAGCCGTTTCGAATAGCCGCCTACGCCCTCTGGTAGCACCATGAGCCGTCTGCGCTGTGCCAGTAGTACTCTCAGTCGGGTCGATGGTGCCTGATGCGGCGGTTTGTTGCTTTACATCCGCTCTCTGTTGCCTTTCGTGCTTCGGTCTTTGCTTTTACTCCCTGTGTGAAAGACTCGTTTGTGGACGATACCCAGCGCATTTTAATGGTGGTGCTACCCTTTTCCAGTCGTCTAGCATGTCTGTAGATCTCCCGGATGGCGCCTTGCCCTGACTGCTGTCGGGGTTTCGCAATCGCTTGTAGCGCCGATCGATTTCGTGTCGCAACGATGATATCTCGATGTTGGAGTCCATCAGGCATGCACCTTAGGACCATTGCTATTGCTTCCAGCTCGGCCATGTATGCGTTTTGCTCGCCTCTCGGGCCAAGAGTGACGGAGTACTTTGCTATAATATTATCATTCGCTCCTCCGCTGGCAGTGTTGCGCACAATGCCGCCCATGCCGACTAGTCCGTTTCTCGCAGAGGCGCTCGTTGCGATGAGCACTTGTCTCATGTTGCTGGGCTCGGTCATGTCGTCATCTGTATCTACATATGCCGCTGCCTCCTTGCCTGAATCGTACTCCACCATCATGTGTCTATGCCACGGTGGTAGTGCATACGGCTCGATCGTTTCCATCCGTTCTATTGCGCCATCGTGGGCGAGTGCTAGTTTCGTCAACGGCGACATATACCTCCGTGTCTCCCTCACCCTAAGTGTCGCCAGCGGGTGCACCTTCGGCAGTGTTTGCATGTTGACGTAGAGCCGTGTGCCGGCCTGCGCGTGGCGTTCACCGATGGGTAGAATACCAGCTTCAGCTTCCGCCACTGCCATCGAAACCGTCTTGAAGGTTCCTGTGATGGCTTGCACACCCATTTTCTGTGCCTCGTTCAGCCACCTGGTCTCCCTCCACCCGCATCGGTGGGACCAAACGTTCGAAGCGTAGTCCATCGTCGGGGCCACCGTTGCTACAAACAACTGTCTCGCCGTCCGGGGCGTCAACATCTTCAGCCTTCGTAGACACATGGCCGCCCGAAGTCCCCGTGTAGCTGCTTCCTTTACGTGTTCCTCATACCGCAACTCCGAGTCCATCACCAGTCCTAGTATCTTGCCACTTTTCTTTGGGATGATCGCCTGGCCTTTGATCGTATACGGGCTTTCATCGGTGCGTTCGTGATGGCGCGTGAAGTGTATGATGACTGTCTTGTCCTCCTCAAATGTCGCCCCGCTTCGTCTTTCCCACTCCAGTGCTCTGTCGATGACGGCCTGGATGCCTACTCGGTTGGCTTCTGCTGTCGGACCCGTCACCCAGGCTGAATAGTCATCGATAAAGGCGATCGATCCACCTTTTGCATCGATCTTGCATTGCACGAGGTCTGCGTTGAAGAAAAGGAACAGCACCGGTGACAGCGGCGACCCTTGCGGAAGCCCAGCCTGTGGCAGATCCCGTCGCCCAGAGGTGTAGCCGTTTACCACGATCGTCGCGGATCGATTGGAGCAGAAAGCGTCGATCCACTTTACTACCCCCTTGGGGATGCCTCTGGCTTCCAGTCTCTGCAGTAATCGATCCTTGAATACCCCGTTGTATGCTCTCATCACGTCGAAGCTTATCAGGCTGAGCACCTTCCGGTTGCGCCACGCTTTGTAGATGTGCTCCTGAAGGAGCAGGAGAGCCTGGTTGGCCGATCGTTGCTTCCTTCCGCCGAAATGGTTGGTGGGTAGCAGTCCGAATGTCTCTCCCGCGTACGAGATCCGGTCCGCCATGACCGCCTCTAGAATCTTGCCCAGACTCGATAGAAGTGAGATCGGTCTCCATGACTTGGCTACCTTGTAGTTGTCCTTGCCTGGCTTCTTGAGCGGGATGATTTTCGCGCTCCTCCACTGGACTGGCAGCTCTCCGTCTCTCAGGGATGTCCGAAACAGATGCAACACCCGGTCTCCCACTACTGGCCAGAGCTGCTTCCACACCATCGCCGGCAGTCCATCTTCGCCTGGGGCTTTCCATGCCTTGGCCGCCATCACCTTCTCTTTAACCTCTTCTAATGTCACCTCTGGCATTGCTATTTCTCGCTGCGCCGGCTGGCGCTCTTCATCCTCAATCACAGCCGGCAGAGGGGGAAAGAAGATGCTGAGAAGCTCCTCTGCCTGTTCTGCCTTGCCGCTCGTCGTCATTCCATCTCTTCTCTTTAGAGGAGGTATTTTATTACCCATTGCTTCGCCTCCAGGCGAGAGGTACTTGGCTGATTGCCAGATGTTGGCTCCGTCTTCGAGAAAGCTGTCCCAGTGTGCCTTTTTCTACCTCCTGATCGCGTCGTGGTACTCCTTTGCCGCTTCTCTGGCCTTTTGCTCTAGGTCTGCTGCCTCTCGTCCTC
>NW_017264845.1:257810-341802 GCF_000149955.1 Fusarium oxysporum f. sp. lycopersici 4287
TTTTGAATAGCAGTCTGTCGCTGGGCGTTCGTTCCGGCGGTGTTGTGTCAAACTCCGTTCGGATCGCCCGATGGTCCGATCCATGCTCTGTTGGATGTATCCCACAGCTCGTTATCTCGTCTGCCAGCTCCGTTGATGCCAGCACCAAGTCAATCGTGCTCGCTATACCCCCTGGGCCTTCCCACGTCTTCGTGCCCTGGGGCAGCAGGCTGTGAAGGCCATGTTCTCCCATAAGCTCTATGATCGGTCCAGCTTCGCCTTGCCTCCTTCCCGTTACCTCATCACCTCCCCATAGTGTGTCGTGACGATTGAAATCCCCTACCAAGATCACGTCAGTTCTTGTGCCGGACCCATTGCGGAACTCCACAATCGCCGTGTGCAGCTGTCCCATCGCCGCTTCGAGAGCCTGCTCGTTCCTCCCCTCTACATATACCGACACAACCAGCACGTCACGCTCAGGGAACCTGACCATCGCTTCTGCCTCCAAGTCCCTCCGTATCCAGAGCATGCTGCGGATCAGCCATCGCGACACACGCGGCTCACGCGTCTTGGTGGGAATCATCTTCGTCCAGTTGCTGTGGTGATTAGGCACCGTCATCACCTGTCCCTCGATTGTGCATGCCCATGGCTCTGCCACCGCCAGCGCTACATAGTCCTCAAGTTCTTTGTCATTCACCATGCTCAGATGCACCTTATCGTTCTTCCGCACGTTCAGTTGGTACACTTGTAGCCTAGTGCTCATCTCCTCGCATTTGACGCAATCGACATGCCCGACGGAATGATTCGTGCCGGCCTCCGCATGACACGCACATTAGCTCTGCTGCCTCGCATTGCCGATGGCAGTGTCCTCGTTCTGCGCATCTACCGCATCTATGCGTTTCTTTGCAGACGAATGCCTTGTGGCCTAGCCCCCTGTAGTTGTAGCATTGCACCACACCGGCTCTAGGCTCGAACACGCTGGTCCTCGCCGATTCTCCTCCAAGGTGAAAGTACTTGTCCTCCAAAAGCCTCCTTGCATCGCTCTCCGTCACATAAACCACCATCGACCCGTAGGCCTTTCCGTTCCCTTTATCGCCAAGCCAGTTTATCTTAGCTATCGTCACTTCATTTTCTTGGCCAAGTGCCTCGGTCACTCCGGGCAGAAGGTTGCCGTTCGAATCAAGAACGGCCGACCGATTGGCCCCGTTGATCTTGACCGGGTACAGCCGCTCTCTGAGAATCTTTGCCCCCTGGCATGTCTGCTCCCAGTGCCGCTTCTCGGACCATGTGTAGTTCTGCTTCGTCTCTACAGATTACCTTGATGACGTTAGCGTTCCTAGCCCCTCTCACCACCGCTGCGCATCTCCATCTCTCGTCCTTCTTTCTTGTCCTCGCAGCGGCTTCGATAGCCTGTCGGACCTCTCCGATCTGGCCTTGTTACTGTCATCGTCGCCCACTCCAGAGATGTCTATCGTGCAGAACAGGTCCTCTCCAGGGGATGAGATGAAAGCGGCGGCGTAGTTGATGACACCGCCTCGGGGCCTCTAACACCGCCATTCTGCTCCTTCGTTGGCGACATACGGGCTACGTCTGCAAATGACTGCCTGGGGTTCGTCCGGGCGGAACCGGCTACGGCGTGCTGCGCCATGATGTCTAATTTCTCATGGATGCGTTTGATCTCTTCGGCGGCCTGCACTTTGCAGGGGCTCGATATCGCGTGGGGCGTGCTGCTGCATTCGTTTGAGCTGGTCAATCTGTTCTTGGATCAGCTTTCGTTCCTGTGCGGCTTGCGCCTGAATGCCTTGAATATCCTGTTGCAGCTGCCTAATCGCTTTCTCCTGGTCTTCGATCATTTGCTTGAGCGCCTGCTGCTCCTTTTTCCAATCGTTCCACAGAGTCTCGTGAGAAGTTGTGATTTCCTTCACGGTTTCCTGCTGCACCTTCGCCATCTGTTTCATTGTTTCGTCGCGTACTTCGCGGATCAGGGCTTGCATTACTATCCCAATATTACCGGAAAAGTTCTCCATTCCTTTCGCTGTTAGCTTTCGCGGCCGGTCTGATTTGCGCGTGCTGGAATCCCGAGGGCAGGCGTCCTCAGAGGTCACGACGATGCTGTCCGCAACCGCGTCCATCGCGCCCCGCTTGGCTTTCCAAACGGCTACCTCGACAACGTTAACAAAGATTGTAAAGATTCATTATATGACCCGTGTGTGTACGGACCCGTGTCCCTATGTGGCCCCGCCTGTACTACGTAGATGACTAAGTCAGCATTGGGCTCGATACGCCATCTGAGTCTTATGCCACCCAAAGGGATATATCTATACTAGATCCTTGACTTGCTGAATGGTGTTTCCCCTTCGCTGTACTCTCAACCCGCACTTCAATCTCACAATGCTGATAGGCCTCTAAGGGAATCCCATGCTCCTGGCTGAGCTCAATTTGACTATCAGCGAAGATAAGGCTTGGCCTGTTATTGTTGCCGTGAATGGTTGTAATAGTACTGGGAGGAACGTTACCAAAGAGGTGTGACTCCCTAGGTCCCAGCTGTGGGTTAGAATCGCTTGCGCTCGAGGTGTTGATATGCATGATGCGACGGAAAAGGGGCCAGGTCAAGGGCAGGTTTGCGACAATGAGGGAGGTTGAGGACTCGCGGATATACCAAAAGGTCCAGTTAGGCCCGTAGGGGTCTGTGAAAGAGTAGTATTTATTTAGAAGCGCGGAGACCATCTAAAGTTATATGGTTCAGTGTTAGCAACATCATAGAGGCGGTATTCCCCTGCGTCGGTCGATTGCGACGATGCGTTGAAAGATGGACACATACCGTGAAGATGCCAACTGCATAAATGCAGCATAACGTAACTTTTATCCTAGTGGTAGTGTTGGACCAGAGGAAAAGCGGTATAGGAAGGAGAATGATCATGATGTCTGAGGACATGTTGAGGGTTGCATTGGTAATAAGATGGTTCCTTGCTGTCGTGCATTGTTCTAGATAATTAACAAGACGCGGAAGATATAAGCCATTGGGGTAATACCATGCTCGGTGGGGACGGTCCAGTACTCGGAGAAAGGCCGACACCATACCGCAAGATAGAGGGTCATCATAACCACAAACCCGACAAGGACGTACACTGCAACCGTTTTTACTACGCGATTGTAGCTTAAATTTGTCCTGAGACTTATCAGAAGATGATCGATTACATGGATAGATAGATGCATGGCAACTTACGTCAGTCGATTATATATCAGGAGCAAGCAGCACTTGACCAGCCAGATGACAGTGCATTGAAGCGTCTCTGCAACCACAGTAAGCTGGGATCCGAATCGGCGTCTGTTGATCTCGTCTGGTGTGAGAGTGATTCGTTGAGTCGGATCGATCAGATTAGTGCCTGTTTGGAAGCTGACGTTTACGCAGGCTATCAAAACCGCATCGCAAACCTAGACGGCAAATCCAGATGTTAGAAGGGGCAAGAGAAAAAGAAACCCTTTCTTTGACTACACAAACAGAACTGACCATAGCGAGAATCATCAGGTAATCTTCTATCTGGTACTTCTTGACGGATCCCACCACCATCCGACGAGACAGCCTGGAAATGCAATGTCAACCAGCGTTTTAGATTCTTGTCCAGGAGACTGACAATCGGACAATGACGACGAGCCAGGTGATGGCGTACCAAATCCACGATTCAATCACAAGGGGGATCATGTCTACCGGAGCGGGAACATGATCTCGATGAGCCCTCCCACACGAGCCCCGACTTGGCTTGCCGAAACAGAACGTGATTAAATGCCGAGATGAGGAAGAAAATAATAGAGAAATGGTAAAGGGTAGAGCTGAAGGAGGGGAGTGCGGGGATAATCTCCTTTGATGATGAAGGTTCGTTCCAGCTAACTTTACGTATTCGGCTGAAAGTGGCGAGAAGTCGCAAGCTATTGCAATAACAGACTCGGTGGTCATTGCAGTAAAAGTGGCCAACGACAATGCATGGATGACACGCCACATGGCACAGGCTAAACTAGTAACCTTAATAACGTTCAATTTGAAGTAACACCATCCTACTTTTCTATCCCCTTTGACTGTCGTAAGCCTCCACTTCCGTACCTAGCAGCGGGGCTAGCCAATCAAAATGCGTTAAATCAGAGATACATTTATTCCCACCTAACTTTGGTTGTGCCAAAGGTCCCAGCAAATTGCCAAGTCTACATAAAGCTACATTACATTCTTGACACCTATATCGTGACTGCGGCGCCCTTCGACTGTTACCGCTAATCGCAGATAATGCTGCCCTTGATCTTCGAGACCGACGCTGACCTAGCCGGAGGCCTTGACAGGCAAGGCATTCAGATTTTCCTTTGCGAACGCGAGTGTGCTGTAATGTAGGCGTAAATTCGTTTCCAGTCCGAAATCTCTTTCTTGATTGCGTCTTCGGTGCATACGCTTCCATAAGATCATTCACAAGCAGTTGCCGCCAACTGCCTTGGGAAGATCAATCGTCATATCTTCGCAAAGGTACTTCATGAATACGCCATTTTTACACGGGCAATTTCCAGGAGAAAGTCCCAAGCCAGGTGTCGCAGGGTAGGCATTAGTAATCTAGCTATGCTTTAAGTAACTCTGCGGGGATGGAATACCCTGCACAAGAGATAACTTAAGACATCAATCAACACATTTGCTGCTGCTCATCATATTCACTCTAACCCTTTAAGCACGCTCAGTGCGACACCTCCGCATTTTGGAGTGAGGCCATGCAGATCCACCCTTCGAGAAAGGTAAAGAAGGGGTTTTCATATGTTGGCTCATACGATTATGCGTTCATAATGCTACTCGGGAGATAAGGCCAACGGAGAAGATGCTTCATGTATGGGACACTCATATGTGCCCTTATTCGGCATCTTCCGCTGTGGCGATGAGTGCGGAAATCCTCTGCCGTGTCTTGTTGCAAAACCCATTCGGTGTGTACTAAATCATCCAGGACAATCACATGCCTGCGCAAATTATAAACCGCCCACCAATCCCCCACCTTCGCAGCCTCATTGTTGTCTAAGCGCTTCGAGACAAAGATATGGGGTGATAACTAACTGCCGGACTCTGAAACTATCGGCAGATTGGTTAACGATGATCGCATAAGTTTCCTCCTCAAACAGAGGGATGCTGATCTCCCCCAGTTTCGAGGATGAGCGTTTGAATATCCCGCTCCCAATCGGCAAAGTCTATTTTCTGCTTATATGGTCATTCTATCCATCAAATGCGGAAAAGCCGGATCCGATGCGGTCACTTGCAAGGATTCAAACTAGTTATAGCCACGCCATTATGCTATCTCTTTAGCCCTGATTTTCGCCCGACCATTACCATACCAGATAGGCACGCTATCGCCGCTTAATAAATCTTGCAGCAGATACTATCATAACACTGAGGCAAATTACTTCGTGGAGGAGTCTTTCGACGACCATTAATGGGATAAGCTAGGTCTCTGTTGATGCTGCGCTGCTTGCTTGATGCTTAGCAATGACATCCCATTATGCGAATCTGATGTCAATGAACGAGGAGTATGCCTATGTCATAGGCTAAGCTGCCCTTGCAGCAAATCAGGTAGACATTAAAAGAAAGCGGGTTCTATGTGCTTGTGACGCATGAATGACTACCGTTTTGATGCGGGGAAAACGACCATCAAGTTCTTGTATGAAGGACAGACAGGTTTTCCCAAGATTTATAAGAAGCCATATTTCGCGGAATAGAAGGCAACTCAAGCGCCGTGCCATCTTCCAACCAAGACAATATTTGGGAGGATAAACGCCGAGAAATAGCACTGCAAACGCAACCATGGACTCTGCCAAAGAGACTGCCAAAGACACCCTCCACAAAGTCATCCATCCTAGTATGGACCCAAGCAAGGACACCCAACAGCCGGCCAACACCGGCCTCGAGCGAGACCTGGAGCCGAAGCCGCAGAAGGTTCATCTACCATCCGAAGGCGAAGACATTGTGTACACGCCATCGGGTAAGCTCGCGGGGAAGAAGGCTCTTATCACCGGAGGAGACTCCGGCATCGGCCGTGCCGTAGCCATCCTGTTCGCTATGGAAGGCGCCACCGTGGCCATTGTCTACCTCCCGCCCGAGGAAGAGGACGCACAGCACACCAAGACCCAGGTAGAGAAGAACGGCGGGCAGGTCATCCTCATCCCCAGCGACCTGTCCCTGTCGATTAACTGCAAGGATGTCGCAAAGCGGGCTGTAGAAGCGCTCGGCGGGATCGATATCTTGGTTAACAACGCTGCTACTAGGCAGGAGCAAGGAGATATTTGTGACATTTCCGAGTGAGTATCTATCAACCAGTCATTCAGAGGGGCATGTTTATAACAAACATTGTGACAACAGGGAGCAGTGGGCGTCCACTTTCCGCGTCAATTTGGACTCGTACTTCCATCTTACCAAGTACGTGCTGCCACATTTGTCTAAGGGCGGCGTGATCATCAATAGTGCGTCCGTGGACTCCTATATCGGCGTCCCCAGCCGACTCGACTATGCGACGAGCAAGGGCGCCGTGGTTGCCTTCACTCGTGCACTCTCCAACCAGCTGGTTAAGAAAGGTATTCGCGTTAACGCAGTTGCTGCCGGGCCGGTGTGGACGCCACTTGTGGCCACAGGCGTGAGCGAGCAGAGTCAACAGGGTCACGGGTTGGGGAATTGGACGCCGATGGATAGAGTGGGACAGCCGAGTGAAATTGCGACAAGTTATGTATTCCTCGCATCCAAGGAGAGTGTATTTATGAGTGGGCAGACCCTGCATCCCAATGGGGGCATCGTTGTCAATGGTTAATCTATATAGTACTGGACGGATAGGAATATGAATTCTCCAGCTTCTAGGAATCACAGAGGTTACCCGTTACGAAAAGTTATGAGCCATTAGAACATCCACTCACGTTACCTGGTGTTTTGTATATCTCGACTCACCGTTGGCATTCAGCGCTGACAAGTACATGGTCTGCCTCAGGTTTTCATTTGCCTGTTGTCAAGATGCTTCTCCAAAAACTCAAGCCAAGGCCGATAAATCAATGGGCTACCATCTAAATGTAGCCCTACAAACAGCGCCGCAAGATTGCTCGGCAAGTGAGAGACGAGACTCCAAAGGCAAATCATCCGATAGAGAGCATTCTGTGACACCGTTAGAATGTGACAGGGGCCCTTGCTAACAGAGGCACCCCGATCGATCATGAAAGCCGACTCCTATTCTAGATCCTGGCGACCGGAGCCGGAACTTGCCCCGTTGGATGGCAAAGCAACGAAAAAGATTACCTATCACAATATTACTGTCACTGTGACATTAATGGCGTCAAGAGGCAGTCATGTTTCGGTGGCCTGTGGTAGCATTCTCCCTCCTATGTACTCCGTACAACAATGGTGTCACATACCACCACTCGGTTCGTGCGACTGGATGTAAAACATGGCCCGTACTTGACTCCAGTCCTGACAGCATAGCTTAAATAACTGTGTCCGAACACGTGACTGTTTGATTTCTTTTCATCAATTCATTGGCTGACTGGTACTATTAATGATCCCTGTGGAGCCAGTTGTCTGACAGATGACGACTGCGGGGGAAAAATGTGACGACACACAAGAGTAATGCCAACGTTGACTACACACATATACTAACGCCGTTTACTGTCAAATCATGAATTATTGAAATAGGAAGACATTGTATTCCCAACTATTGCATCATTTTGCCGTAATAGGCTTTGTTAAATGCCATGAATGGGTTCGAGGCCCGAGGGGCGATGGCTATAAAAGATATTCCCTTTTGGCTGCAGTGATCACAAGCGATAGTACCAAGGAGTTCCGACTATTAAATCAAGCAAACAACGGCAATTTAAAATATTACGGCTAAATATAAAACTGGCCAGTCAGTTCGCTATAAGCCAGTTGGCGGTAAGAGACGCTCCTTGCACTATTGTATTTAGCTTAGAACTGATTAATTAAGGTCCTGACTCGCAAACCTCTGAGACTGTTGGTGTTATTACTGACGTGTTGACGGAGCCTGGCATTCAAGCCGATCGAAATGTCCAAGCCAGCCCTGATTCTCCTCGGTACGAGGTAATAGAAGCAAACAATAACCAATGACGTTAGATAGGCAACACTGACGCGCAAGTTTAGATTCAGAATTCGAACACTGGCAAGGTAACTACAGTGTACGAGGCCAACATTCTCGGTCTATCCGAGTAAAGGCATTAAGAAGTTGGAGGAAGTAAGTAGATAACCGGCATCTCTAGGGGATAGGAATGTAGGAATACAAGAATGTAGTTCTAGCCTTCAATGAACTCTGTGGAAGTCCCCTGGATGCCCCCCAACGCGGTGTCCGGCCGAGAATGATTGTGGACCAACCATGACTCCATATCTACCCTCGAATATGGGATTTAAGGTGGCTGCAGTAGTTATCTGAATTGAGGTATTTTCTTGAGAATGGCAATTTGGTTTTCGCTGTGATGCATCTATACGCGTCCATTAGAGGACCGATCTTCAATCTCCTTGCCTTCCAAGTGTGCCGATAGATCCAGAGTGTGTTGAGAGCACCAGACCGTACCATATTTGATGTCCATTGTGACGTCAAATTGGTACGGAAAATCATTTCACTCGGCAGCACATCATCCGGGAAAATCTATCTAGATCATGAAACAGCTCATCAACTCCCTGGGGCTACTTCTCGGATGCCCTCGCGACTTTCTATCAAGGTACATAATCAACTTTTTCGTTATCAACAGCAGTGCATCAATGTTTGTTTTCCACTAATCTAAATACAGATTTATAGAGGTTTTAGGATTAACGTTATATCTGCACAAAAGGAACAAGAAGGCATAATGAGTAGTTTCCAACTCCAACCTAACTGATTGAATTCTTTTTGTTGAGAAATGATTGAATTTGGTGATTTGTTTATTCTGAAAGTGAGGCAATGGATGGTGGGTGATGGCCAAAGGTAGGGTTGCCTTGTTATTTTATGCTCAGAAATAGCTATGCTCAAAGAGTTAATAAAAGTCTACTTTACTTTACACTCTCGAGATTTCCCTTTTTTATTTCTCGTTTTACCTTGACATTTACTCGGATGTGCCTCAATTGCGAGCAACAACTTCATTAGCAAATACTGATCCTTCATTGGCCTGCGGGTTTTGCTCGCGAGTCTCCGAAAATAAAGATCCAGGCCTCCGATTTTGGAGGCAGTGTCCTCTGAAAATGGCTACCCTCGACCAGAAGACAAGAATATGACGGGCAATGAGGCCAATGATGGCACCTATGAGGTAGCCGGCAGGCCGATAACTCATAACATGACCTATGTGGTTCGACTCGCGAATATTCCTCGTGGTATTCTCCCATAAAAGGGTAAAAGTATGAGACTGAAGACGAACGGTGTACTGCATTAGAAGACATACATATTGTACAGCTCATCTTCCAACACAACGGCCTAGCCACTTCCGAGGATGGTTGCAGAAACAAGTACGTGGCACGCCAAATCTTACGTAGATTGGTTAAACAAGGTTAGCTCCCTACTTTTTTATTCGCCGAGGGCAACTGGTCTGCCCAGTCGTCCAAGATTCGAGCTCCCACACTCTCCCCAGCCCCTTCCTGTTCTGAATCTTTACGCGAAACCCTCAGAATCTCGAAATATCGCGGCCAAAAAGCCAAGTCATAATCCAGTGAACCAGAACCATGATCTTATTTCTTATGCTCATGCTTCGGGTAATATAAGCGCCCCTCCAGAGGACCCAGGCGAGCCTACCCGTCAGGCCTTCGGACGAACTTTGGGCTATGGCACGCCAGCTGCCAATGTAGGCGATTGTGCCGAGATTGAGGAAAACGAAGGGCTTTGATTTGTTACCAACGGCTTCGCAGGAGCCATACTTATTCAGGGCCTTAGCCAGGTATTTGGCCTGCTGTGAGGCGACCTGTGCGGTGGCGGGGAGCGCCTCGCGCTCCATGACGGCGCAGTCGCCTATGGCGTAGACTTCGGGGAGGATGTCGTTGGGGGCACTGTGGCCGCTCTTGGAGTCGATGGCTTGGGCAGACCCAGTGGCGACGCGGACACGGAGGTGATCATCGACGACAAGACCGCCGCTCTTCTCGGCCTTGACAATGTGCCAGGTCTGCTGCTTACACAGCTGCTGTTCCTCTGGGGTGACGGGGGCGCGGATATCCTGTTCGACAAGCCTGGCAACTAGGGGATTCTGCATCAGACCCGTACTCCAAACAACAATCCCGGCGCCAACCTCATCGTCGTACTCTTGGATCTTGATCTTGAGGCCACCCTTGCCATCCTCATCCGGACGGATTCTCTGGAGGTGATGCTGAGTCTTTATATGGATGCCCTGGCGGCGGAAGGTGTCGATGGTGTAGGAGGATAGCTTCTTGTCGAACATGGGCAGAATCTTGGGTGCAATGTCGTAGACGGTGATGCGAACAAATGGCATGAGGTCAGGGTAGATGCGAGCGAGGTCATCGTGGATGAGGTCGTGAAGCTCAGCGGCAAACTCTATGCCCGTGGGACCGCCGCCGACGACGGCAAAATGGAGCAGCTTGCGGCACTGCTCGTCGGTCGTGGAAGGGAGTTCCGCGCGCTCAAAGCACTGTAGGATGCGAAGGCGGATGGAGCGGGCGTCGCCGACGTCGCGGAGGAAGTTTGCATGCTCACGAACACCGGGAATGCCAAAGGTCTGGGAGTAGGCCCCGACGGCGAAGATGAGTTTGTCATAGGGGACCGTGATCATCTCACCCTTACCCTTGGTGAGAGTCTCCTTGACGGAGCCGGAGGAAGGGGTTTGAATAACGGACACGGCTGAGGAGCCACTGTCTCTGCCATCATTGTGCGGCGATGATTGAGTGGCGGGTGGAAGTGTGCGAGAGTTGATCTCGTCAGCATCTGGGTTCGTCTCGACACGGATGGTCCTGCTGGTAAAGTCGACATCATCGGCCCAGCCTTGGTGGAAGCGATCCGGCTGCAGGCGGCGAAGGGGCTCGAGGATGGAGCGGAATTCGAGAGTGCCGACTGAAGTGGATGCCAGTAGCGGAGTGAAAACAAAGTAGGAGCGCGGCGAGATGATGATGCGCTCGTACTTGGCGGGGTCAAGATTGCGGACCAGCGCGTAGCCAGCCCAGCCGGACCCCAGGACGACGACCCTCTCACGCTTTTTGCGCCCTTCTGTGTATGTTGTTGCCTTTATTTCGGAGTTGTCGGTCGTTCCTTGAGTGTGCTGTGGGGTATTTGCGGGCCTAGCGGCCATTGATAGAGAGGTAGAAGAGGCAACAGCAACGTCTCGGCAAATGAGAAATCGAGAACGAGGGCGGCCCAAGCTCTGCCAGAAGCTCCTGATCAACCTCGAAGACGCCATATCATCTGTGGATCTGATCAACTGAACTGTAATATTTGATGTTCGTTGAAGGTGATTAAGAGAAGAAAAATGGAGGGAGTCGAGAAAGCCTGGAAGACTTTCGACAGTATGAACCTACA
This sequence comes from Fusarium oxysporum f. sp. lycopersici 4287, assembly GCF_000149955.1. Classification (NCBI taxonomy): domain Eukaryota; kingdom Fungi; phylum Ascomycota; class Sordariomycetes; order Hypocreales; family Nectriaceae; genus Fusarium; species Fusarium oxysporum. The sequence goes on from NW_017264845.1 coordinate 269,276, forward strand.
CTGACGTCATATGGACCAAACCCGGGCCTGAACCTACGCACTCCTATATTATGTCTTGGAATTTACTTACAAGCTAATTAATTAATCAGTATTAGTAACGGCCTTATCAGTCAGTACAGCTTGTTGAGAAGGCTGGTCGCGTTGGGCTAGACTACTCCTTTAACAGCTTCCAGACCTTATGCAATCGGCCTCAAGAGCTTGAACGCCTTCTCTATGGCTGGCACATTGTACGACTGAAGGTAGAGCGGGAATCGGGGATTGACGTAACTGTCCTTCTGGCAAGGTGGTGACCTGAGACTAATGCCAGTCCATCCAGGCATGTCGTTATAGTCTCTGGCGATGGGCTTAATAGAGGGAGGTCTAATATCGCGGAAGAGGTTCGTGATGGCGGGATCGATGGTCCTGACTCCTTTTTGGATGATATAGAAGAGAATGATGGGCTTAGTCTGTTAGAAACGGTTATGTTTATTCGTTCTGGATACTCACGTTATTGGGATTAGCATTAGCGTTTTTGAGCCAGTATGGCCAATTAATCACACCGACAGGCTGCTTCTGAAAAAGATGCTTGTTAGCAGCTTGATAAACCTCCCCGGCTTGCTCACCACTGAAGATAAAGGCCTTAATTGCCTAGTTGCAGTGCTTAATGTTGTAGATCTTGGCAGTAACTAAAATTGCAATGCTAAAGTTGTAACTAGCTCCCTTTATGGCCTAGAAGAGGTTAAACTTCTAGTCGACTATCTTGAAAGACCTATTGGTGAGGATGACGTTTATGGTGAGAATCTGATCCGCAATGATTCTATAGTGACCCTGGAGCCAACCACAGCTACCTCCGAGAGTAGGTCCCATGTAGCTAATGCATTTATAGGTTCTGGTCACTGCAGCTGTAAGCACCACGTATTTAACCGATTGAAGCTGACGTACCTGTCTGCTTTAGCAGCGTAGAAGGTATCGGTAACCTTCTTGGATACCGTTCTGCCACTAAATTTGACCGTCTTTCTATTGGGGAAGATCTTCATGTCGTTGAGCTGATTGAGGTAAATCTCGATACTGTGGTCTATTTGACTGAGGGTGGTCATTGCTCTGTGGACGGTGTTGAACACGAGGAAGGGCACGGCTTTCTTATTGGCGAACTTGACCTGAGAGGATACATCAACACCTGCGCTGCAGCCTAAACAAGGTCTGACACTCACTATCTCGGCAAACAGTGAAGGAAATAGTGTGGCCATAACTAAGTCGATGACGATATCATATTTAATATCGTATTGCTTGCACGGTACTTTTATAACGTGCAGTGCAAGTAATATCAGAAGCCGTATAATACAGTGCATAGTCGTTTAAATATTGTGCAAGTACTATACAATATAAGCAATATAAGGTTTTTTTTTATATATAAAGTATTATAAAGATCTTAATTTAAAAGACCATTTACTAATAAAATGTAATCCAGTTAGGCTGTTAATCTGCACTTAGCTAATACTATCTATATCCTGGAAACCAGACTGGGGTACACGGACCAAGATTTTCTGTATTCAAACCCATTTAAATATCAGGCAGCAATAGGCTAAGGAGACTTCGGCTACATTAATTAAGAAAATAGCGCACCCCCGCCGCCCTTCCTTCATCTACTGTCATTACCCCTCTTTTCTGCAGTCGGGTCCTTCTTGCCCTCCGGCGCCGGCTTAGTACCTCATTTGCCTGTTGAAGGTCTTAGACCTGACCCTGTAATAAGGTAACCTCATGCATAACTGCCTTTGTTCCCTTTGAAAGAGACTTCAGAGCGCCTAGGATTGACTCTGGGGAGCTGCTCTGATGCGTGATAATTCGTCTTTCAATATATTCAGACTGAGACCCAGCCTTAAGCACGGTCTTTGGGGTCTTTGAGACCTAAGGTATTGACGGGCTAGCCACCTCCTCAACTGGCGTTGGAGTCCGTTGCTGCATATTAAGCTTTGAGACCACATTATCCGCATTAAGAGGAACAAGCCTAGCTCCTCTAAAGGCCGACTTGATATTTCTTTCTGTCATAGTGGCTTAAAATGCGGCATAAAAGGCCGGAAAGAACTCAGTCTTTGGAACATAGGTTATAGAGCATCTGATCGAAGGCTCTATTTCTTAACCATAAGTAATCTTAAGTATGCTAAAGCACCTGATATTAAGGGGCTGAAGTAGATAAGATAAATAAGGCGGCATATAAAGCCTAATAATCTTATTTTCCTTGCAATATCTTTTAAAGTTGATCAAGTAGTGCCCACAAATCAAATGCAATCAAACAAATTGCCAAACAAATCAAACAAATATCCCAAAATCTTATTTCAAATCAAACAAATAAATAGGAAAACTTGGATTTGAAATGACATTTGATATATTTGATACAAGATATGAGGTTGGAGATATGATCAGTTACGCTGATGAGCGTCTCTGCGGATTACCCGGAACCCGATGAATGCTAGAAGCTGCCGAGTGGGCCTCAACCTTCCTTTGTCATCACACTTTCTTGGCATACAAGTGTTAAGGAAGTGGCCTTGTCTACACCTAAATCCTTCACAAGTGCACAACAGGCGCCTCAATTTGCGCTTTGCGCAGCCGCAAGCCGCGGCGATGGCTTCGTCTACGACGAACCCGCCCGCTGCTCCGGACCCCTTCGATTGGGGGATCCACACTCCCGCCAATCTGAACCGAGGAGCCCGTGCAGCCCTCTTGCAGAACAGCCCTGCGGCCGTCAACGGCACCATTGGTGTTTCACCCGGTCCCAGGCGGATGGCTCAGACACCATCCTCACCACTCATCGCCGCCACAACTGCTGCAGCTACGGAAGGAGCTGCACGCGCCAGCCCGTCATGGGTTTTTGAACCGCAGCCAATCTCTATCATTGAGTCAGCCAACGATCTCGAGCGAAAACACATGGAAGAATATAACACTAAGCTGATGGTTTTTCAGGCCTTTTGTGCCAAGTTTGAAGAAGCGGCCCAGCAATTCGCCACCGGACCGCAATGACGTTTCGCTCAGCAATTTGCCGATAGTTTCCTCGCCATTTGGAAAAGGCTCGAATTTGGTGCTGCGGTCTGTTTCGGCCGGGAAAACAGCTGCCCGGGTCGGGTCATTTGGGCGTATACAGCGACTATGATCTCCTTTAATAAAGCTACTGTCATCATAGGTGTTGATAACATGTATCTCTTCTAGAATTGGTGGAGAATTCATTGATTAACGTCCCCCACCCGTGAGTGCAACATACCAGCGAGTGCAACACGATACTGTACAGCTAAAAATAAACTACCCTAGATACTTCAAGTCTACCAAAACATTATTTCGCCTTTCAAAAGCATTATTTTTTGGTTTAGTATACATAAAAGTAGATGTAACCTTTTTTTCTATATATTTAAACTAATTGGATAATAAAATACAGGGAGGTACACAGTGCTAATACACTTTTTCTCAATAACATCACAAATAAGTATGGAAACCTTTTTTAAAAAATTATGTTTAATAGCTGATAATATGGTCACAATATGTATAAGGTTTCTTCTGTTTTGAGCTAGACGCGGAGTTCTGAGAATTATTTGTAAATCTAGATTCTTATACCCTGGTTTTGTTGCACTCACGGGTGCGGGACGTTGCTTCAAAATAATTTGTATGGTGTTTTGGCCGAAATTGCTTCATTGAACTAACTTTCCGTACCACGCTTTGTATTATCGTCATGACCGGGGTTATATGGGGCGGGGCACGGGATTGAGCTCGTCACCAATGGAATATCTTTTCGTCCCTGCAGGGGTATGGGTTATTTGACTTCGTTACAAATCCCATTGTTCTACAATGGGGGGCAATAAGTTTGAATACCGGGCGTGTATCTTTTTAAGCTGCTAGCTTCTTTTAGGTAAGTCCGTGCGTATATATTAGCCTCACACGCAGCTTTTAATCATACTGATTGGCTGTCTTAAGCCTTTAAGTGGGACCAGAAGTCTGCTGAGACTTAAACAAGCTAAACAGGGGGTGCCAGTACATCAAAAGGTATTCAAACTTATTGTCCGCCACTGTATCCCCCATCTAACATGGGTGCAGTTGATCCTCGACCCTGTCATTCCTTAGTCATTATTATTGTACAGTTGGGCTTGTGCGAAAAGGGGAGGATCGGTGACGAGGCAAGGGGAGCACTTTTCAAAAAAAAAGTGGGAAGATCTTTGTGGCAGCTGTCAGAAGTAAAGAAGCTACATAATAGGCAAAGATACTCGAGCGGCATGTCGATAGCTCTTTGCCGGTACAGTAACCGTTGCTCTGCATCTCAATGAGTATCGCGAGAGGAGTAGAGAGCCGTGCTCCAATAACATGGCGTCATCCTGGACACTCGGCAACCGGCAATTGCGCCCACGCGAAAAACAGTTTTCCAGTGGGAGATTAACATGTACTCTGTCCTGATCTGCCGATGCGTATTGATGACCAGAGCCGAAGAAATTACAGGATGTGGTGGAGAGGTGCTAGCGTCTCACCACTCCAAAATAAGATATGTAGATTGGCGGCTGGGAATGGGCTCCACTTTTATCACAATATTGTTCTTGTATCCAGAACAGAAGGGGGAATTGAACCAACCCCTCCCTGACAGACTGATCAAAGAATCAAGTCGACAATCAATAACATCACCACATTCTGGTCCACACTATGATACACTCACCCCATCGTATTCGTGCGTATCTAACAGGTACAAGGTATAAGGGTTACATTGCGTTTCTGGTGGTTATTCTTGAGTAGGGAACAGAGGGCTTGGAAGAGAACAGTGATCGGAATGGTCTGGTCTGGACCCCTAGACCAGACCAGACCAGACCAGTTGCTTACATAACAACCGGTCCGACCAGACCGGTCCGACCAACAAGACCGCCAAGAAATGAGGCTGAAGCAAAATAAAGAGGAAAGGAAGTATATTTGTCTACTTTACATTGATCTTACTGTCGTCATTCTTATTATCTTAGCTCTCACCATCATCCTCAACAGAGTCATAGCGAGACAGCCAGTACACAATAGCCTCATCGAAGCTTACCTCACCGTCATGGAGTTGGTCGGTAGAAATGTATTGCTCATACAGATCAGCTGCAGAGGCGGGACCGAAATCACGGCAGGGCAGGGGAGGGTGTAAGAGACGTTGACGATAACTATTGTAGCCAATAGGGATGGCAGAATTCGAGCTGCAGACTTTATTACCAACAATAACATATAGTTAAACAGGTTGTTGCACACTATGTTAAGCAATTATTCCCACGTATTGCCTAACAAAAGACAATTGCCCGTGTTATAAAATAAGGCAGAGAACCTTAGAGGAAAAAGCAGAAAAGACCTGTTCTAACTATGTTGGTCTAAAATGCAGCCACTAGCCGCCATTTGCCTCTTAGCTTAATCTATTTATAGCAGTTAATGGTCGGACCGGTCGGACCGGTCCGACCATGGTCTCCAGAAATCACCAAACCGAGACCGAGACAGACCAGACCATTCCGATCACTGTTCCCGTATCAGCCAGCACTGACCTTGTTCCCTGAAACAGCCATTCATCATGGATCTACTCAGTAGATGTCATCATAGCAACACCATTAGACTGTTTCACCAGCCTCAGACTGTAAAAGGCATAAAGAGTGCGAGGTCGTGAAGAGCGAGATCAAAGCAGGAATTTATTACTAACACGAAGGTTTATTTCCAGGTTTATTTCCAGGTTTATTTCCAGAGTTTCGGCTCTGATTATCCCAAAGTCGAGTCACATTGTGAACGGAGCAACATCTGTAATTATCTGCTATATGTTTGCTTCAATACTAGCTTCAAATCTGTCGGTTCTCATCAAGTCCTGCCCCCGTCACCAAGTCCCGTGCACTAGGTTGGCCCATAGCCGGAAGGTATATTTTGTACCATGGCCAGAGCGTCTCTATGGCCCAGGTGCGTAGTATTCGCAGACCGGCAATAACCTGGAATACACCAATGATCGAGTGCGTGTTTCCAAATTGAATGCCCGGGAAAACGTTCTATATAATAGTCAGCAAAATCTACGGGTCAGAAAGAATATCTTACGTACCGTTCTGTTCAGATGCCTTGTAGTGATAACAAGAGACCAGGTATGCCCCTCCACCACAACGCCTGGAATGAAGTCAAGCTCCTTGACAGCTTTTTCTCCGGCTTTTGATATAAGGAATTCCCATTGCGCAGCGTTCCATATACCTAGCTGTTGCTCTCCCTTCGCAACACCACCACCGTAACGCTTAGTCTCGATACTGAAGGCTATAGGGAGTAACTGGCTGGTGGTCCAATTCAACAATGGCATCCTGTTAGAGTCAAACCACTGGAGCGGTTCATGGCCTCCTACATCATCATCCTGAGACTCGTGCACTATGCGGATAATGTAATCAACCCGGCTGGTCGGCTCGCTGAAGCGATGATAACTGAGGTTCATGTTTGTTGTGAAACTAGAAAGGTTAGAGACAGTTTCCCGTAGTTTCATCAAGCGCCATGCTTACCAAGGCAGAAAGTCAATCATATCATGGCCTGGTCCGTCTTGCATGTCATGAACAAACAAGTCTAATAAGCGGGAATGCACCAGGTTGTTCCATGCTCCCTCATCTTGCAGCTGGCTTGCGCAAGTATTTGAATGTTGAGCGATGCGCTGGGCATACCGAACCAAGTCCTTATCACAAGGCCTATCTGCCGCGGTGTCTTGCTCGAAAAACATGTCATCATATAATCTTCCCACGCCAACATCTCTGAGGCTCTGATAGAGAGATTTGGGCATGATGGAGCGTCCTCTGTTGACTGCATCAAACTGGTCAATGAGCTCCTGAACTGCCAGGACGTGATGGCCGAATGGATTCGCCCGCATAAGCTTATGGCCGAGAGGTCCTTCCAGAGGCCACATTTTTATTGGAGATTGAGATCCTCTGGAGCGCTTGCTACTCCGAGAATACGTGCTGCTGGTGTGAGATGACGCACTGGTTCCTGTGCTTTTCCCTCTTGACTTTTCTTTTCTAGGGTCACCTCGTGGTGTCTGGTCGTTGTCATTTTCATCGTCAGTATCTCGGTTCGCGTCATCGGCAGCTTGCCGCTTTTTCGGTGTCGAAACTGCCCCTGGCATAGAATCCATTTCCATCTGATTTAAAGATGCTGGTGGAGATAAGAGTAGTCGGCGTTTTGATGCGCATGAAGGGTCTGAGTCTGACAATTTTCTCCGTTTTGACGAAGCGTGACTTTTGACTTGGAATGAGGTCTCAGGATTCTGAAAACTAATAGGTATATCTTGAAGCCAGTGCGTGACTTGGCTGATTGTTGTATCGAATCTCATGGGATGTAAGTTTGAGGTGTCGTCGCTGTATGACAATAAGCCTATTCTAATGATGAAGATGATAACAGAATGAGATTGCAATGTTATTATTTTTGGAGCCTGGTTGTTGGGGTGAAAGGCTGACAAAGCGGGTCTAACTTAGTTCAGTTAGCGTAGTCTCACACTAAAGCTCAAAATAGTTAGCCTGATACCCTACCGGAATCCGCTAATCTAGAAAAAGAATAAGCTATAGGGTAAGACTAAAATATTTATAAATTAAATTTTCTGCATATAAACCTCTAGGGTCGCTACCGGCCTTGCCACTTTTCCCCTTGTTACTGCTGTTTTTATTGCTGTTCTGCTTAATCTTGGAAAGTCGTCCCCTATTATCCGAAAAAGCTTCCGAAAAGGCGAAGCAGGTTAAGGAGTAGGGTACCGACGCTAACGTTGCCGGTGATTTCAGTGGAATTGCTCGTAATACAAGTTGAGAAAATAAATCACTAGGATCCTGATTTATCGTAGCGTAAAAGTACTCAATTATCTCGTGAGGCAAGTTGTTTCTGTCGCTATTGCAAGATTTAAATACCAAAATGAACAAAAGGAATCCAGTTTCCTTCCTCCTCTCTCAACTCATTGTCAGTAGACTCTACCAATATAATGTCCCGCGACTTGGTGTGATTCCCAACTCCATTAAGAAGCCTCACATTATCTCTCAATTTCCGCGTAGCCTCATGGAGGCTTCGACTAACACGATCTTCTGTTATTCCCTGCAGCAAATTCCTGTACGTTTCCTCTGCCACGCTCATACTAGCTTGGTCTTCAATGGGCCATAAAGAACCGATGACGTGGCGAAACCCAGCTAGTTGGTAGGCGGCAACGAGATGAATACTCTCATCCTGAAATCTGGACATAGTAACGCTACCTGTCCTGCATGCAGCAAGGAATGCTAAGAATGGGCTCCTTTCGCTCAAGTTCACTTCGAGAAGGCTCTCCACCGTCATTGGATCTTTTTCTTTGTTATGAAGTAGCAAGGTGCTGTGTAATGGATTCAACGGATCTTCCATAGCATGACCTGCAAAGTGAAACATGGCGCAGGTTTTGAGAAGCTGGAGGATGCTCTGCTTCTCCGCCCTGTCATTGCTCAGCACGGTACTTGTAAAACCATTAATTGCAAAAAGATTCTCTATCTTCCGCACTTCCTTAATGGCATAGTGGAGGGTCGAGCAGCCTGGTGTATTCGACATTCCAATAAGAACAGCATTATCTTTGTTTGGCTGGGGAAGCCAGGAGGAACGTGCTCGGCCTTCCAGAAGCGCTTTAATTGAAGAGCTGTATGAAGACACGGCTCGGTCAATCACACTGTCTGCGAAGGGAACAAAGTGACGACCGGCGGCGTGGAACGGCAATCTGCTCAATGCGCCAGTAGGAATCCACCAGATGCGAGGCACGGATGCGCCAGGCGATGGTAAGCCAATTCCAAGCCCTTCCAAGATTGGGTTGGCGATAGAGTCCCAGAGCCGTTCAAGGAAAGCCTTGTCTTGTAGACGGCCAAGCGGCACATTCATGTCCTCAAGACTGACTCTGAGATTCATGATGCGGACATTGTCCCGCTCAATGAGGATGGCGTCGACACCACTTCGATATTCACTCTGATTGAGCATAATAATAGGCCCATCAGCAGCGGCGTCGAGGATGTTCTGATCACCCGGCGGCTTCAGAAAGTTCTCAAACCCAGGTTTCTGTCGGATAACACTCAACAGCGCATCAAACTCTTGACTTAGGTGGTGTTGTCCGGGCGAGTTAATTTGGAGTTGATCTCGAAGCTCGATAAATTGATGGGCCATCTCAGGGTCCTCTCGTTGTAGAGAAGTTGGATCAGTACGTAACTCTGCCACTGAAGAGGCTAACGACCCACGACCCATCTCAAGCAACCGGATAACCTCAAAACCGCCTTTCCCAGCGTTCAGAGCAGCCGCGGCGGCGTCAGAACTAAAGCCTGCGACATCATCTTTGCTCAGGAGTCGCTGCTTATCTGAATTTAGAATTTCACGCATTGAGAGCTTCGGGATAAGCTCAATGGTAGCAATGGCGGCCTCATACGCCGCTAGCCAATTCTGCATCTCGCAGCAGAGATGAAGGATCCGCCGTCCAGCCTGAACGCGGTACAAGACCGAAGGGTAGTGAGAGCTGCGGAGGGCTTCCCACGAAAGCTCCAATACTCTTAAAGCTCCTTCTTTGGAGACTCCTTTCGTATACTGTTCATAGTGCAAAGCACCGAGGAGGTTCTGTAAGTGCGGCCGAATAGGGTGGTTATCGTGAGTGTATTCAAGTATGGATTCAGCAACACTAACAGCCTCGTTTACGTCGCTGGCCGCATGTCTTTGAAACAGTCGAAGTGCAAGGTTGTAGCCGACCTCGGTGTTTCTTGCGTCTTTCGTCGGCGTGGTGTCGCGAGCTTCGCGAAGTAATTTTACAGCTTCGTCAAGGTTGTCCTTCTGATCGGTAGCAAAAGCACGTCCACCGAGTGCATTTGCGAGAGTACACAGCATTAATGGTCTCCGGGCATCATTCCATTCCATCATTTGCAGTGCCTCTCGTGATATTTGGATAGCGCGGTCTATATCTTCAGTAGAGCCTCCCTCGTTCTGCTCGTAACGTCTTTGTATGCTTGCAGCAAGATTGCCCAACCACTCCATTCGACTGGTTTCCCAGTCGGGTCCATGCACGGTAGAAATCAAACTTTCCATAATGTTGATCGAACGATCTAGAGATTCCAAAGAACCCGTTAGTTGAAAGAGTTCATCGAGTCTGGCTGCTAACGTGTTCAAAGCATGGACCTCCAAGCCAGGCTGCTGCTGGATGGTGCCTATTGGGCTACTCAAAATGAACATAGCTTGTGGAGAAGCAGCAACAGCCTCTTCACTAAGCCTGATCGACTCATCAAGATCCTTACGGATTCCTTGTTGCCAGTATCGATGCCCCAACGCCTTTGCATAATTGTTCGCTCGATAAGTCAGAAGAATTCCATCTCTCGCCACAGACTGATCTCTGTAGAGCTCTGCGCTTAGTTCTATCGCTTCTTTTAAAACTTCAACATCGTCGATGATGGGGGAGTTTAATAGATATTCGATGAGCTTGTCTGTCGCCTTGATTTGCTCCTCTTCCTCGAATTCGCCAATGCATTTGCAGATATCGATGACATCTTTGATTTCCTGGGGAGTACCGTCGCCAACAAGCGTTGCAATATCGAGGTCCATGCCATGGGCTGGAATATCTTCTTGATCTTCGCAGACGTTTTGTAAATACTGTAATAACTCTGCGGAACTGAGGTATTCAACGTTATCCATGACTTTGATAGGATTGTCACCAAGTAACTATTAACAACGGGCTATCGAGAAGACTTTGGTGGAGAGGCAGGTACATGTATTAATAAAAAGTAATCACACCATAAATCTTACTTTGAAATGATGTAATTTTCAACCTGTTGGCATTCTTACGTGAGATACCAGCGCTGCAAACACATTAGCCACGGCTTGCAGCAGCCCTTCACCCTTGATTGTCCAATTATTGAACTTGATGCTACCCCCTCTCTTAGGGACTGGGCAAAAGTGCAGTCTGCAGCTATCTGCAAGCAGAGCATTTTAATATCATTTAATTGGCTAATATTTATGCAATTTAAGGCCGTAAACGCCACAGAAACTCAGCCAAGGAGAATCAAGAACGCTTGCTGGCCTCAAATGCAGACAGCCTCATTTTCAAGCGATTTAGAAAATAGCTTAGGTTCGTTGGGAAGACTAGCTTCGGCCACAAGACCGAACTCCAAATAATATAGTAGCCATAAAAGGTACTCTAGCTTGCACTGTGAAGAGGGAGGACTCAAATATACATCAGTACCAGAGTTAATTATATCCCTATTTAGCCCTCTTCTCTTAGTAACGTGTTTGATAAGCGAGTGTCACAGACAAGCGAGTGTCACAAAAACCCCTCATTATACATCATTTCTATTTGATCAGATACTTCTCAACCACCAAATATGTCAGACTCCTATAATGAAGCTAGAATGCTTCTTGCACTTCAGGCCCTTCAAAATGACCCAAAACTAAGTATCCGACGTGCCGCAACTATCTATCAGGTTCATTACCGTACCTTACATCGCCGTCAGAATGGCATTCAATCACGGCGTGATTCTATACCAAACTCACGTCGATTATCTGATCTAGAAGAACAGATAATAATTCAATTCGTTCTTGACCTAGATTCGCGAGGGTTCCCTTCGCGACTCCGTTTTGTGGAAGAAATGGCCAATTCTCTGCTTGCCGACCGCGACTCGTCACCTGTCGGCAAGCGCTGGGCTCATAACTTCGTGAAGCGACAACCAGAGCTAAAGACGCGTTTATTTCGGAAATATGACTATCAGAGAGCTAAATGCGAAGATCCATCTATTATTAGCGGCTGGTTTAGGCTCGTACAGAACACAATCGCGAAATATAGTATCCGATCAGATGATATCTGGAACTTTAATGAGACCGGCTTTATGATGGGCATTATTATGGCCGGAATGGTTATCACAGGTTCAGAAAAACAAGGAAGACCTAAGTCAGTGCAGCCTGGAAATCGAGAATGGATTACAGTGATCGAGGCGATTAATGCGGAAGGTTAATCAATCGCGCCGTTTATCATTGGTGCAGGCCAATATCACCTTGCGAATTGGTACCGAGAATGTAACCTCCCGGGCGATTGGGTTATTGCAATAAGCCAAAATGGATGGAAAAATAACCAACTGGGTCTTGAGTGGCTAAAGCACTTTGATCGGTCTATAACTAACCGATTAACTGGTCCCTATCGTCTTCTGATCCTTGATGGCCACGAAAGCCACCACTCTGCCGATTTTGAGAGATATTGTAAGAAGAACAAGATTATAACGCTCTGCATGCCGGCTCATGCATCTCACCTACTTCAGCCTCTTGATGTTAGGTGCTTTAGGCCGCTGAAACCGGCATATGGGCGACAAATAGAGCATCTGATTAGATGCTCTATAACCCATATTTCCAAGACTGAGTTCTTTTCTGCCTTTTATGCCGCTTTTCAAGCCACTTTTACAGAAAGCAATATCAAGGGAGGTTTTAAAGGAGCCGGACTTGCTCCTTTTAACCCGGAAAATGTCATCTCAAAGCTTGATGTGCAGCTACGGACTCCAACACCCCCCGGGGAGACTAGTCAACCATTAACGCCATGGGTTTCAAAGACCCCAAAGACAGCAAATGAGGCCCAATCTCAGTCTGAATACCTTAAAAAGCGAATCAGAAGGCATAAAAGCAGCTCCCCAGAGTTAATAATTAAAGCTTTAAAGTCAAATACTAAAGCAACAAAGGCAGTTATGCATGAGGTTATCTTATTAAGAAGTGAGCTCCGAAATCTTCGAGATGCAAATGAGATACTAAGCCGGCGCCGAACGAGAAAAAGGACTAGATTACAGAAAGGAGGGGTAATGACTGTAGAGGAAGCATCACAAGCAATTGATCAGATGGATGTTAATACGCAGGTAGTAGCAGAATCATCGAAATGTGGTAGTCAAGGAAGGTCGGCGCGACCGGGTGGTCGGCGATGTGGTGTATGCCGCAAGGCCGGGCATAATGCAAGGACCTGTCAGGTGGTAATAGAGATATCCGAGGAAGAGTATAGTGAGTAGTTTTATCTAATTAGATAGTTTGTGAGGTTTTTATAGTAATTTCAAAGTCAAGGGCTAGGATTTTTATGATGCTCGCTTGTCTGTGACACTCGCTTATTAAACACGTTATGCGTAATTGCAGTATAACAAGTTTCTTGCAAGTGAGGACAACGGACCCTAGTAGGAAGTCTCAATCATCCAACCCAATCTACCTATTCGTTATTATTCCAGAATATCAACTTCTAGTGTGCAAGTTATACGGATTTGCAACCCTACCTAACGAGGTTAACACACACCTCAGGATAAAACACAACGACATTGCTCTGGAGTGCCGGCGTAAGTTGGTCGAGCAGGTCAATGCAATCCCAAATCTTCTCCAAAACCAGGCTAAACTTCAACTACCATACATACCGATTAAACTGATTTCTTGCCTTGCTGCACCAAGATTGGACGGACGGAAGTGCCGGAAATGTGGCTGTATGTTCCGCCAAGCCCAAAAGATGAGGCTCCATTGTATGAAGGAGTACCTCTGGAAAAACCCACGAGACAGAGGAAGGCCAATATCAATTCTGGAGCCGTCTGCTGAGTTACCATGGATCGAGGGCGTCGCCTGTCAACGGTTCTTTCCTTCTCGGGAAGGTAGCAGATGGTTCGAGGTCCTTCAAGATACCGGAAAATCGAAGAAAGGGAAAAGTCTCACAAAATCATCTCGGCCTGATTTGAGCAAAGATGTCCGAAGCCTTAACCGTGAGGCGTGTACCTATCTAAGCGGTGTGTTAGAGCGAGAGGAGAATTATTTTTACCAGATAAATCAGCCACGCTTGAGTGCGAGGGACTTAGGCAGCGATGCTCTTGCATCTACCAGCCTATGGCCAGAGAGAACTCAATGGCGGGTCATCTTTGAGAACGCTCGACGTGACATCCTATGAGCAATGACGAGGTTACCAGATCGACGTCCATTGATGTCAGACTATGTTATGGCACAAGGGTGCCGGCAAGGGGATATGTGTATTAGGAGCTTGTACATGGATGAGCAGAAACTATCGTGTACTATGAGGGCCTTAGACTTGGTGATAGATCGCTGTGAGAACACAGCCCGTTACACCAGTCGCACACTCTTATGCTGGCTCTCGAGTCCGAAGCTTCATGTTTATCGCGAAAATCCATTCTGTCTTGTGGCGGAGAAGAGCAGCGAAACTAGATATAGGGTACTTCAGAAACGTTTTCTTGCCTTCGTTATCCGACTTCATAGAATATCGAATGTTCTGCAAGGAGACGTGGCGAACGTTCGGTTAAATACGGTGCTTTCTGCGAGACTGGAACGTTTATGGAGTCATAAAATTTGGAATATGTCCGATGTATCTAGGGGACTGTGGCCCAATTTTGGGAACTACCTCTGCGCCGAAGAGACTTCTGCCGCCCTGAATGAGGGCCGGTCTACTTCGGCTGAGCATGACTATAAAGAGAGTATAGGCAATAACGATGAGGACGATCTCGACCCAGATGGGGAGGATGATGATGGCGGTGATGGGGACTGGGACTCAGAAGACCATGAACTTGACCATGATGACTCTGCATATGGCAGCGCTCAGGCGGAGTTCAGCCGGGAAGCCCATCCAGAACTAGAGGTTTAAGCGGATATTGAGCTCGATATTGCAGCCTTTGATGAGTTCCTGGAGCTGCTCTATGAGGTTTACCTTACTCTGTGTACGGAGACCTTCATTGCTGGGCAGCCTGGCTCCATGCTATTAGTTTACTTCAGCGTTATTCTTGGTTTCTCTAAAGACTGCCAACACTTTTTGCTTGCACGACAATACTGTCCACAACTATCTGGGCTCATTTATATGCAGCGTCTATTGCTTCTAGAACGCGCATTGCCATTGAGGCCATATCACATTATTGGCATCCCACAACGGCCACATACACAACAACTCGAAAGGTTAAACGAAATTCGAGCGGGGCATATGGTCCTAGGTTCACAATCTCCACTTGCTGAGCTAGTCAGTCTTCGAAACTTTGGTCGCACTATAGCTCGCACTGAGCCACCGTCTATTCTTTTCTACTGGAGTGATGATGGGGAGACAGTTTCTAACGGAAGCTTACAATTAACTATGGATAAATTTCGTGAGCTTCCAGAGTATTTCACTTCTCGAGCGGAGGAATTATGTGGCAGTCTCATGTATGGTCTCGAACCTGAGATCGACTTAGCATCAGTTAAGGATGACTTGGCGAATTCACAGAGCGGATACTGTTTTGTTAACCATCCCGCGAACGGTCTAGAGTCGGCATATAAGGAATTACTGATCCGAGCCTATTCCTCCAGTAAGGGCGCCCTTGCCAGTGACGGCCACTGGAGGTGGCCTATCGTTATGTCATACCTTAAGCAAGTGACCGAACTGGAAGAGATGCTTGCTGGCGGTCTCTATGTGGAAGGCGGTTCATGTCCGCGAGTATGTGAGCTTTTTGCTCTTGAATGTGAGAACGGACCATTCACCAGTTGTGGAATTTACGTCTGGAATGGTTCTGTAGTGTATGTCGCACGGCACCACAAAGCGAAACGACAAACGAACCGCGAGTTCTATGTGGTTCGCTTCCTGCTAGCCAGATTAAGCCGGGTTATGTACTTGTACCTTGTCTATATCCCGGAGATTGGCCAATCTATTACGTCGAGAACAGGTTGGGCACTCTGAAATTGTGCAGAAGAACTCAGATGAACGAAACGAACGGCTTCTTTTTCATGTGAATGGAAAGGCTTGGTCTACTTCTCATCTTACCGAGATTTTGGTCAAGGCCACCTCAAAGACCTGGAACCAGGCTATCAATGTCCGCTTATATCGCAAACTCGCCATCGCTATTACAGAGGCACGTCCGCGAGGTGTATACCCCATTCAATAGATACGATGACCTGAGCAGCGGCGCAGATAGGAATGCTGTGTTTGCGTGGCAAAGCGGACATCGTCCATTGCAACGGGAGACCACCTACGGCCTTGACGGAGCCTACTGTACCAATTACCACTGGTAATGACATCCATTACAGTTTTGATGGCCCGTGCACCTCTCATTTTGCTGGCGGCTAATAGGCGGACGGGTACCCGTCCTTCTAAAACTAGACGGGTCACGTCCGAGTTACCATATCTGGTATAGCTCACTCCGCTATCGGATTAGAACTATTTCGAGTGGTTTTACTTGAAGTCCATCAACCGCTAATTTTTACTTAAAGCAAATCGCTGACTTTAACTTGTATAGTCTTGATTTATCCGAGCTATAAGCTCATTATAAACTCTACTAAAGTTAGGACTAAACTACAATATAACTCTCCTCCTGTTCCGTGGCAGCATATAAGGCTTCTTGTTCATCGATATCCCGCTGAGCTATCTTCCACAGCTCGCCCATACCTCTTCTGCTTGTAAACAGTTGTCCGTTCTCGGTCTCCTCAGCGACTTGTGCTTTAATTCAATTATCTTCTGCTTTATCCCAGTCTAAGTAAGCCATCATCTCTTCTTTAGTCCATTCTCTCGGACCCGTCGGGGTTTTGCAGCACCTCCCCATTTGCTTATAATCAAGACACCAGCTGTAGCTTGCTTTTAGGTATCCCAAAGGTAAGCCCATTGCTTTTCAATACTGGCGATTACCAAGCCAGGCTCCTGGGGGTTAAGCCTTATACCAATCCTCTCTAGACTTGACGTATCTCTGATAGATGGCTCGTAGATCATCATGCCTCAGATGTATAGTTGGGTTTAAAGCTAGATCTCTCGAATTTAACTGTGGTAACACCTGCGGTCTACACGTCGATGGCATAGGTGATAGGTATCGAGGTTCTGGAGTCGTTATGTGTTGGTCCCCCCGCTCTGTTTCGATGGTCAACTGGGATGGCAGATCTTGACAAGTTGATTTATTCTCAAATTCGAAAGTTTCTAAAGTTGTGATTGGTTGCTACTGTATTTCGCCGAGCATTTTCATCACTGGTGGCCTTGGTTCCTCAGGGGTCGTAAAGGGTATCCACTTAAAGGTTTTCGAACATACCTGCGGCTGGTCTGAAGATATAACTGGCAATGCTCTTAGTTCCGAGTATCGTAGTGGACACTCCTTTGAGTTCCTTGCGTGACCTAGTATATGATATTTGCTGCATAAAGGAGGGTTTCGTATCGGCCTCGCCTTCTCAATGACTTCAAAGCCGCCAAGTTCTCTTCTCACACTAGATAACGACAAAGACGAATTCGTAGTCACTGGATCGACTCGCTGGCGGGGTTCTAAGAGGGGTCGCCGATTATCTTCCCGAGTCAAGTGCCAATGCGGATGAAAATCTTTGAGTTGTAGAGTCTGGCCTTGAGCTAATAAACCCTCTAGCTTGTGAGCGCAGGGCAGCCCTTGTGATCGTGAGAAAGAACCAGTATAGGCCGATAAAGGAGTAGAGCCTTGATGAAATAGAAGCTTTCGTTGCTGCTCAACCTTTCGCAAAGCTTCATGAGACACCTAACCACGTACTGCACTATAGAGAATACTGGAGAGTTTGATAGGTGTCCTGATCTTCTGCTTGGCTTGGTTCGACTTCAACTCCGCCAGTTGATTCAGTAGTGCATGCTTGATCGATCGCCAAGCTTTGAACAGGTCCAATGTAGATACTTTGAGGTGGCTCTTAAGCAGCCAGTGTATGCCTTCCACCCTTGAAGTAACGACGTTGTCAAAGTGGGGATATTGATTGACCCACGCCTTCACTAGCTTCTCTTTGTATTGATTAAGCCAGTTTGTCTTGATATGTTTGACTTCTTCGGTATAATCCGCGATGTATTTCTTCTTAAACTCGGATACACGTTCATGGAAAGTTTGTTCATTTGGTGACTTGATGATCGAATGCCAGTGGCCGTAAAACTCATTCCAAGCCTCGATTCCCGGGTTTTCCCCTTGAGTCTGGCGCGTAAATCTCGGCTGGCAGTAGCGAAGAACTGCCTAGTTAGCATGACAGAGACATAGCAGCGGCCTTGATGATGGGAAGCAAGTATCAACAGCATTCATACATGCTAGGCAGCGATCAGTCAAGATGACTGAGGGATGCCTTATCCTGCGGTTTTCGCACAGCGACTAGAATCGATCTAACGCCCAAAAATAGTCTTCTTCACACTCCCCACTCAGGAAAGCAAACGCGACACAGAACGAACGTTGATAAGAGTCGACACCGATCAAGTCTAAAAATGGCATGCCGTATTTGTTGGTTTTATAGGTACAGTCTAAGATTAAGACATCCGGATATGCCTATAGATATGCCACTGAATCGGGGTGTGCAAACAGAACAGCTTTGACTCGACCGTCTGGACCGGTTTGGAATTGACTCTAAAATCCTTCTCTAAACAGCTGATCAGCAAGCGCGTTTATGCTGCTTTGTCCTTGACAGACTTCTCGTCTAGCATCTGCAATACGATTGTATATGTCCTGCTGTGTCGCTATCATGTCGGTGTTCTGCCGCATAAACGTTCTAATTTCTTTAGGGGCTATCCCAGCGTTGGCAAGGCCAGTTAACTAAGATAGGTGCTCCTTAGACATTGTTCGAAGTACTGGGTGGGCAGTGGTATCTTGGCTTGGTTCATGGTTATGTAGTGAGAATCGGCTGTCAGAACGGTGCCGCAGAGTCCAGGTACTTCTATCATTATTTTCCTTCGCCAGTACAGAGAACTCGCAGCCTGTTGTTCGAGTTGTCGTCTTACGTTGGAGTTCTCTGGAAACGATTGGATGGTTACGGCGACAATCACACATGTATGTGATCGTCCTCCTGCCGGTTTTCTCCTTGGTTGACCTTCCAGTTATGAACGCATAGCCCCTGGTCGCTGCCCAGGCGTTGATTGCCTCGAATAACGCCTCCCGTGACTCATACTCGCCTTCAGGAGGGAGACAGTCACCAGGAAACGCTGTCGGACTTTGAGATTGGTTGACGTTCATAGCCAAGCAGTCGTCGTAAGCCCATAGTCTCGACACGATTAGCAACGAGGGCAATAAAACGCGACATTCGAAACGGCGCGAAAGAGATCGATAGCGGAGTGAGCTATACCAGATATGTCAATTGGGACGGGACCCGTCCAATTTTAGAAGGACGGGTACCCGTCCGCCTATTGACCGCCAAGAACGTCGATGCGTGCACGGGCCAGATTCTGTGTAATTCGGCACATTACAACAAGCCCTTGTTACAGTAGTAGGGAATTATGGGGAAAGTGGCAAGATGTAAGGACTCGTGAGGTTGAGGTTGTAAGGGATAAAATGAGGGGAAAACAATGTAACGAGATACAACATTGTGGGCCGTATGAGGCGTATCCTCCCGGGCGGAATAAATTCATTCATTCATTCGTAGGGAATTATGCCTGCCTCTCCGCTCTAACAGAACTTCATCACTAGTACACGACCTGAACGGCAGCCGATAGCGACCGTTGATCCCACCCCAGCCATTGCCATCATTCGATAGTCAGGAGGTAGCCAAAGCATCCCCTTTCCATCTTTTACAATCCATACACTGTCGGTACTTATACCCCAGTCAGAGTTGCGAAAACCCCGTAACATTGCGTTAGTCGACTGATTATCAATGGCAAGCAGTAGAGCCGGGAGATCCAGGTTCGGAAGTCTAATGTCGGTAGAGAGGAGAGAGTTTGTCATCGGATCAAATGAAAGGTGAGTAACCACCAGGTCAATCTCGAGCGTCTGCAGGCACGCGCCCGATGCTGCATCCCAGACCTTGACTGTCTTATCATCTGAGCCCGAGGCGAGCTGCTGGCCATCCGCCAAGAAGGCCACCGAGCAGGCTTTCTAACCATACACGTATGGTTTAGTTAAACCATATATTACTCATATATTGCCCATATACCTATACCATACGGTTTGAGGTGTATGACCATATATAAAGTTGCTCTGAGTCAAAGATAGTCAGGTAAGGAAATCGGTGGCACTAAAACACCTTGACCATCCTCCTGGTCCTGAATGGCCTCCCTTTCCAATAGATCCATAATGTAGAAAGGATACTTGAATGGCAAATCGGTTGCTTAAGCTATGCGTGGGCAACTTGGACTGCAGTGCAACGTCTCCGTAGCTCCAATCCTAAGGCAACTATCAAGATCGCTTCGAGTCACATTGTCAGGCTTCATGTCAAGATCAAGTCGCTCACTTATAGCAAACAGTTAGTACGATCCTGCCTGCTAGGCAACAGCTTCTGACTTGCAGGCAGCAACAGTATTACATATTATATAGTCTCATACGATTCCGCTCCTCGAGATAGAAATCAAGTCTCATTCGTTAACCTTACCCGATTCACTGAGCGGCCTTCTGACTGCTGTGGCCGACCGTCAGCTAGCCACGCCTCCGCGTCGCGCGACACTTCATGACGAAGCTAGTGGAAAGCCATGATGCCCGTTGATTGCTTGCGATGGACTCCTTCCTCAGCCGCACGCCTAGTGACCGCGAGTCCTCCATTGCTGCAACGATCGAGACGGCTTCTGAGATACCTGATAGGCAGAGCTTACCTTCCGTTGAATCTTCCACTTCAACAACTCCGAAGCGCAAACGCATCACTACGGCCGATGCGACGTGGTAACACACTCGAAAACCTCAAGGGTCCGAGCCTGAGCGCGCTGGGCCAAAGCAAGACTTAGTGTTCTACTGCAAATACTGCAGCAACCCACCGTACTCCACACGTGTCTACCACATTCCGTAACCACCTACTTAAGATACACTCAGTTGAAGCCGCTGGCTCGGAGCCAAATTCGACCAAGAAAGTGCGTACCAGCCTCATCAAAGAGGCGTTCAACAAAGCTGGCGAGATTGAGGTTGCTAAGCTTCTTGAAAGAGAGGAGCAAGTTCTTCGGAACGTACTTAATCCAAAGGCTGCAATGGAAGCCTTAGTCCAGCTGGTTACTGTCCGCAATCTCCCATACAATTGCAATACTTGGCCAGAGATGCACGCTTTGCTTATGGCGGCAAATTACACTGCAGAGGAGCTTATCAACACCTCCCACGGCCATGTCCAAAAACTCTGCTCAAACTCATATGCGATCCACAAAGATATTCTCCGAAAAAAGCTGCAATCCTCACCTGCCAAGCTTCACCTCTCCGCTGATGTATGGAGCGCACCAAACCACAAAGCTTTCCTAGGAATATGTGTGCAATTTATGCAGGAAGGCACGAAAAATCCCTGCCAGGCACTGCTGGCCTTGCCTGAACTTCCTGGCATAGACGGCCCTGGAAGCCACAGCGGAGCCGAGCAGTGGAAGCTCCTTCAGCCAGTGATTGAGGAGTACGGCATCTCACGCCAGCTGGGATATATTACGGGATATAATCACGGTTCCAATGACGTGCTATGTCGTCTATTGAGCCACTTCCTTGATGGACGAGGCGTCGCCTGGAATGCAAGACACCGACGGATTCGTTGCCATGGCCACGTTGTCAACCTTTGCGTCCAAGCGTTTCTTTTCATGGATAGCAAAGAGGCTGTGCTTGAAGCCTGCAAGCAGATTGAAGAGATGGACCAAACTTCGTTCAACATTGACATGATGTAAGGTTGGAAGAAGCGAAAGGAGCGTGGCTGGAGTCAACTCAGTCCGCTCGGCAAGTTGCATAATACTGCTATCCATATTAGAGCCAACGATTACAGGTAAAATCTCTTTCGGAGGCGTGCCGGCAAAGTCCTCGGGCTCGACAACGATACGCGCTGGAACTCATGGTTTCTCCTGCTCGATGCCGCTCTTGATAAGGAGGCGCATATCAAGTGGTATCAGGACAAGTACTACGACGCCCTTGTGGACGACTACTTAGCGCCACCATAGATGCGTATTGTTGTACAATAGTTGTATGTTGTGAGGTAGTGTTGTACAATAGTTGTAGGTTGTGAGGTAGTGTTGTACAACTTTACAACAGTTGTACAACAATAAGGTCACGTGCAACGACCAAACGGGTAGAATTAAGTTGCCATGGCTCTATATCTTCGTCTATAGCATTCTAGTTATCTTATAGACCTACATCTATAGGTGCCCCATCATCTCCAGCCAGTGGATTGCATACTAGACCCAATCCACCCCCCCCCCCCCCCCCGCCGGAGGGGACAATTAGTCCTTCTCGTAGCCAGTTGCCGATACATTCCACCTTCTCAAGATTCTTGCAAATGATTCGAAGCCGGTCCCACGAAGCAGTACTTCGAGCACCTGAGAATGCTCTCTCTGGCTCAGCTGATTCAGATGGGATGGAAAGGATATCGATAGCCATCCGACTGAGCCGTGGATACTGTGCCCGTGGCTCAAGACGAGACCACCACTCAAGAGGAGGACAGTCGATTTCAAGAGGTAAAGCGTTGATAAAGGAATCCAGATTGTCTGAATCGGTAGAAATAGCCTTCTGCTTCACCTCAATTGACCTGAAAAGAAACGATAACTTACCATCCTTCTTCGAGGGTAGCGGTGCAGGACGACGTTCTGGTTCCTTTGAGATGGCAAGCCCTTGTTTACTCTGTCATCCAGATGTCCCGAGCACCAGCAATAGCTGCCTCATGCCAGTCTCGAGGCCAATTTTGCTGAATATATGCTAGTCGCTTAGAAGGATCAAGTAGTAAGGCGGCGGCATAGACCGGGACATCTTAAGTCATAGTATAGTATTTGTCTAAGATGAACCAGCCCATCTCAATGGCATGGAGCATCCGAGTATCCATTAAGCCAGGCTGCGAGTGCTGAACCTTTGCACTCTCATAGTGGAAGAGTAGAGCATCCATCAGAAAGAGGGACTGGGAGACAGAAGAGCATTTTCCCTCGGCATATAGAGTTGCTGATGCAAAGGGCTCAAGGAATACATGGGTTTTGGCCAGCAAATACCAATCAGAACCACTTAGAACAGTATCTTCAAGCTCTCTGTCATGCTCAAGTAGAAACTGATTGATCTGAACTTTCTTCCTAACGGCATTGTCGGTCACTTTATACCAGGAGGACCATCGTATGGCATTATCAATCCCAAGGCTGAGGCCGACAGCATCACGCCAGCTATCACTGTGGAGTGATGAGTTACGAAGCCAGACAGTAAGGTTATGGAGCTTCTGGAGAGCCGGAATGCCTTGCCACCCAATATAGTCCTCATCAATGCCAGTCTTCTGACTGGTCTTAGCTGTCGATTTGGGCCTTTTACCTTGCAGCACAGGCTCTTCCTGCTGTGATATGGTTTCTGCTAGTATGGCGGCAAAGTGGTCGATCATATCTACACTCTCATCGCTAATAGTAGCATTGAGGGCTGCTGTGAGAGCCTCCTTAGATCGAGCAAGAAGGAAGGATTGCAAGGAGAGGTTAATGATATGACCAATGCACCGGATTCGACGCCTCTTAGGGTTGAAATCGATCCACTCTATGTCAGATAGAATCCAACTAGCTAGGGGACAAGTATACCTGGAGCTCTTCCTTCAATTTCTCTGATAGTACCTCCAAACACGTATTATTCGAAGTTGCATTGTCTCCTGTGTGGTAGCCTACTCTCAATATATCGAAGTTGCCTAGGACTTCCACAATCAAGGCTGCCTGGGCCTCACCACTATGACTGAATGGACATTCTGGCAGTCCTAAGAGCGCCTCTCGAAGCGCGTAGTTATAATCAACCCATTGGGCACACACTGCTAGCATGGCATGGCGATGCCTTGATGTCCAAAGGTCAGTTGAGATGTGGATCATAGATTAAGAACCCTGAATGAGATCTCTAAGCTGGGAAGCATATAGCCCATAGTTGGCATTTATGATCTTCATAGCCTGATCACGGGACGTAATCAGGCAGTCTTCAATGGCAGGATTGCATGCCAGGGCAAGACTCTTCATCTCATCCCAAGTAACTGAAGAGAATGGGACCCGACGCTGCGTGAGGAGTCCCACGATTGCCTCAATATACCGCTGAGCATTGAAGACCTTCCGAAATGCACTGTCAGATGGTTGGAATGTTATGTATGAGTCTATGGATGGCTGCGTCGATTGCTGTGAGTTTTGAGATGTCTTACTAGCCTGGATAAGTTGCCGGTGTCGATTTTGTGCATGGTTTATGGCATTGCTCGTGTATCCGTTGCTCCAGCGAGTTGAGCAGTGAAGACAGACGTATTCTCTTCTACCATAAGACTTTCGAACCCTTCCAATTTGAGCCTTGTTCTTCTCAGGATACTCAACACGGAAGAAGCTGTAGAAGTCCCAGCCCAGCCGCTCGATGGCTGTTAATTGAGCAGAGGTTGAACTGATAGGCGATGAGCTAGCCATAGTCGAGATTCTAGGAATCAGTGCTTAAGTATATGCCTAAAGCATCTAGGATTTGCAGTGAGATTCGCTGTAGCAAAACAATAGAGACAGGGCAGCTCGGCCATAGCATTGATTGAAAAAGTCATCACTTGCATGTGGAAAATATCGAATCGAAGAAACCTCTTAATTTCTATCTAACGAGGGACTGGGAGCTAGCTTCTTGTAGCTATGTTTCGTCATAAGCAGCATTGATGGCCTTTAGGCAGCCGTATGCTGCCTTGCGCTAGTTGTGATGTGGCGTTCATGCTGTCCGTGAAACTATTCACGACAGTTATCCTTGGCCGTGACAGAGCTTATCCGAGGAGTAAAGAGAACATAAATTTATATGCCTGTCTGCTAACGGTGGGCGTCTAAGAGCCATAAGTGTGCCACGGGTCGTAGCCATCAGTGAGGTCGTTTACTACTCAGCCGGTGGCGGATAGCTTCACGGCGTAACAAGGCCATCGTGGCACGTCACGTTTCTGGTGTATACGATAAAACTAATATCTGATTAGCTAACACTACCAACTTGACCAATTATATGGAGCGTCTTATTGTCGTACAACAGTTGTTTGGGAAGTTCGGTAGTGTTGTACAACTTCAACAAAAGTAGTGTTGTACAACTATACAACAGTTGTACTCATATAACAACACTACAATACGTATGTATGCCCGCGGCTGTTATCGCTGAAATCCGGTTTTCCGTATAGCTTCATTAACTTTAAATGACGACCAACAGCGCTCTTGGAAGCTTTAAATCTATCTGCAGCTTCTCTTACGGTAAGAGGCTTCCCTTCTTTGGTGTTGCGGTGGCGGCGTTGAGAGAGCAAAATTGCCCGAGCTGCGGCAACGGCGGGGTTGAGATATCGAGGATCCTCCCATTTTAGAGATCTGGGAAAAAAGGGCACTTTGAATACGAGATATGACGAGATTGTACTTGGAATTGTCTGTCAAAAGCTGGGTTTTTGGTGGTGAAAACCCATAAATTTAGACTGAGTGGGGTATCCGGTTGTCCCAGATTTTTGCCCTTGTCCCAGATTTTTGCCGCCCACTCTCTGAGTGGGGCTCCTTTTAGCCCGGATCCACGAGTGTCTTCAGAACATTTATGGAGCCTATCTCTTGTCAGATTGGCGGCTGGGAATGGGCTCCACTTCCCTTATTGCAATATTATTCTTGTATCCAAAAGAGGGGTGAAACCCCTCTTTGACAGACTGATCAAAGAATCAAGTCGACGATCAATAACATCACAACATTCTGGTCCACACTTGGATACACTCACCCCATCGTATTCGTGCGTATCTAACATCTCTTTGACCGGCACAAGACTGCAAAAGGTAACTTACCCCGCTTTTTTGCAGGTACCTGCGGGGTACATGGAGTTCCCGTCAGACAGCTTCTTCTTTCAACACCACCAAAATCATCAAAATCCTCATACAAATTGACCGTAATAAGTCTCAATTAAAACGATGAGCTCTCAAGAGATACAAGATTATATAGATGATTATAGCTTTGATAGCCGGCCTTTTGCCGCAGCTGCTAATGACCCCACCGAGCCACCTAACCTTCCGCCTGAAGAGGGCCGCGGTGATCATTTTCAACCTTTCAATATAGAAGATCGTGATTTTCAGATCAACCCTCTACCCCAGCAACCCCTTGAACTATTCCGGCTTTTCGTACCTATTTCCCTTGTACAGTCATGGGTCGGATACACCGAAGACTGGGCTTTTTTTTGCGCTCTTAACGGCGTTATTGACAGCTAGAATACCCCCCTTTCCGACCACTCGCGCTTGAACGCTTGGGAAGGCATCTCCACCGCACAGGCATATGTATGGCTTGGTATCCTTATTTACCTAGGAATTCATAGGGAAATATCCCTTGAGGACCATTGGAAGGCCCCTAGCCTAGGAGATCAGCGCCCCCTTCATCCATTTACGAAGTTTATGCCGTTACAGAAGTTCGAGCTGATCACACGGTATTTCCGCACTTATGATCACACCAATCTCGATGTGAGCAATGAGAAGGATCTTTCAAAGACCTTCCAAGCGGCTGAAGAGTGGTCTGAGCACATACAAAGGGTGTCTATCGAGCTCTATCTTCCAGGGACTAATCTGACTATAGATGAGTGCATGGTGCCGTTTACAGGCAGATCAAAAGAGACAACTCTCGTCAAAGGAAAGCCCACGCCGATGGGGTTTAAAATCTGGGTTATTGCGCAACAGGGCTACTTTCTGCAGTGGCTTTGGCATGTGAAGGCATCACCAGTTACGGCTATAACAGTCAAGCTAGAGGCGCCGACGCCGTACGGCAAGAAGGGAAAGCTACGGACCGAGATCCCTCTTAGCAATATACAGAGCGTCGCAGTTCACCTACTGAAAAGGCTGACAACAGCGACATATCACGTCTTCACAGATAACCTCTTCTCGTCGCCGCAGCTCTTCCGCCTCCTTCGGCAGCTTGGTCACGGGGCCACAGGCACAGCACGCCCTAATTGCGGTATCACCACCGTGATGAAGCAGATAAAAGAGACCGGGAAGAAGCCTGATGGTATGCCTTTGGTGTATAATAAGGTGTATTTGATCCCGACAAAGGATAAACAGGTATAGACAAATTTACCTGTATTTCCCTTACTAATCTGTCTCTTTCCCTTCCCTCTAGGTCCTTTAAGTCGCTTGGAAGGATAGCTCTGTGGTCCTCTTCCTTATAACTGTGCACGGCGAAGCCCCTCTCAACCGCACACCAAAAAAGAGGAAGTTGCCCGCCAAAAGAGGCACAAAGGCAGAGGCACAACGCCTAAAGGAGGTCTTCAACGGAGATCAGGCTAGGATAATCCCTATTCCTTCTGTTGCCGCTCAGTATAACGATGAAATGAATCACGTGGATCGCGGTGATCAGATAAGATCCTATACCTCATATCAGCATCGTTTCCGGCGCGGTCCTTGGCAGGCGTTGCTTTGGTCTTTCCTTCTTGACGTTGCACTTGCGAATAGCTTCATTTTGCAGAAGAAGGCCCGGCAGCCTCGTTGGAAGCCCTATAGCACGGTTCGAGATTGGAAAGAGGCTATTTATAACGCCATTTTCAACAAGTACGGCACCGATAGCGGCATAAGGAAGAGATGCCGTACAGGGAAGGAAGAAGACAGCGAGGATCTTGACGCACGGCAAATTCACCTACAAAGAGATATTAATTATGTCTATAGAGGCAAAAATTCCGACTGCCTAGCTTGCAAAGGCTTCCGGCAAGGGCAGCCTCGACCCTTCAAAAAACGAAGCAAAAAAGGAGGTTATCTACAGCCGATATCAGGAAATCAGCGGCGGTCACAGACCCGGTACGGCTGTAAAGTATGTGAGGTAGCTATTTGTAACACAGCGAGCTGCTGGTACTTCTATCACATGCAAAATTAGGTGTGTGGGGATGTACCTTGAGTTGCGCTAATTTTGATTGGCTCTAGACCCCTGTCGTGACCTCGTTGCAGTCTTGTGCCGGTCAAAGAGATAAGTGGTCTTGCAGTACCAATCGGGTGAAAAGTCGACGCACAATTTCCGTAGCAATGGCGTCCTGGGGCGAGGGGGTTCTGAGCTGATCATCGGTCGCTGATTGGAGATTGCCAGTACTGTGTAATATAGAGTCATTATCGTCTCACTATGCATTCATGACCGACGCTGTGGAATCATGACGTCCATATTGCATCCCGTTCTGAATTGAAATAAGGGTCCAAATTCCTCTCGTCTAGACCTAGATAGTTCAACGTCTTCAAACGAGATCATAACGAGTGTTGAATTACGTGTTAAACATTATGTCACTTCCCCTTACCACTGAATCATCTACCGTCATGTCCGACTTGAATACCCAGACCACTGTGCAGAATAGGCGCGGTCACGGCCCTCCTCACACCACTAGGCACTCCAAGGCTCAAGAGAAGGCACCCCAAGGTCTAGAGGAGAACCTTCCCGATTCTGTATGACAACTATCATCACATGCCTGGGAGCCTGCAGCTAATTATCTATTTCAGGTCCACCGCACCGGCGCTGAGCCTGGTCAGTTTATTCACAAAACTCACGCCAAGGACGGAGGCAAGGCGTCCATCGTGCCTCAGAAGCTACAGGAGAAGCTTCCTGAGAGTGTTGAGCGTGCAGTCCCTAACGCCATCCACAACACTGATGACGCTGGTGGCCTGCACCGAAAGCAGTAAATAATGGCTTAGGATTGGCAATGAGGCTGGAAATTTTAGAAGTCCAGATTTATCTTGTATATTAGGCTTAACTTGTGGGCCTATCCTGGCTTGGAAATATTATTTTAGGTTTTACCTGTACTACGTTGTTAAACCGAAAGACTCGGTTATAAATGGCCAAGATTGTTTTTTCCATTGCGAGTGAATGCATCGCGTCTTTGATGGCAAGGTCTGTCACACTAACGCCAAAGCTCCTGAATAAAATACTAAGCCTTCCTGCACCCCCTTAGCTCATAGCTGAGTCAACAATGACTGGTCACTGTATCCCATGGGTAGTTAGTGAGCCTCCAAGGCGTACCTCGCCCCACGTAGGCCCTGTCATCGTGACGGTACCTACGGGGAACCTAAAACCCCCTCTCAACTCCATGTGAGCGGCTAACGCAGCTATATTGTTCCTTAAACTGTCTCATTTGTGCTCCAGAGTCCCTGGATTATGCGCAACCCGGTGACCATGCTGATCCTCGAAGAGTACCTGATTCAAACACATCAGTTCACTTCCAATACGAAGAACCCATTAAAACGTACCTTTGGAGGATTCTTAACTTCTTCTTTTTCGGCGTCCTTTGCAGTTGTCACAATCCTCTCCACGTCTCCCTCGTGTCTACCACCACGGATCCGCGTCCAAACGTGATCGCCTTTGTTTATTGGCTCTGCGTTCTTGTCCTCGATATTAGAGGCCATTTCGTTTCACTTGAGAACGTGGAACAGAATTTGATAATTCCTAAGTTTTTAAAGAGAAAAGTAGTTTTTAGCTTACGGAGACCCTTTTTTATTATTAAAGATGAATATGATACCAGGGCAGTCTGACATCAGAAGAGCATTAATAGATTGAATAACTTGACGTCAGGGTCACATGTTAATTAAATAATCTTTAAGGTTTCAGCAACGATCTCCCTCGTATTAAGTATTTTGTGTGCTAGGACTGGAAGGGATCCCAAGTCCGTTACAGTACGAACCCAGGAGTAGGGGCCTTTTGCTACCGTATTCCACAGCTTAGTTAGGTTTGAAACAGCGACTGCATCTGGATGAGGTCAAATATACGACTGTCATCGAAAGTGCCGCTTCTACACGTATCATTAGACAGGCGGAACGAATCAAAAGCTTGCGAAGGACAATTTGGTTAACCCTATCTCCTGAGTGCGTGCGGACCTCCACTGTGGTCACGGTGAGGGGGGTGTGACCAATTAAAATGCACGAAATAAAAGGTACAAATTCCTATGCTAAATTAGGTGGTGATAGAAGCCCCGGCAATATTGCTCTTTACAAATTGCAACATCACAGGCATCTGAGGGTGGTCTGATGACGCACTGTTTCACTGTTGTTGGTCGCAATCTTAGAAGACCCCTGCTTGCACGTGACACCCCAGCTCATGCCTATTGTTTCAACAGAAACGCGGCGCATTTCTGTGCGGTAAAAGTGGATCCGTGGTGCAGGGATATTGATTGGCGGAGAAGCGGAAATGCGGCGCACTCCTGGTCTACATTCTTGAGTAGGATGGGAATGATGGTGCCCGACTCTGCGGGGTCGGTACCGTCATTGTGGTTGGTAAATCGCAGACTCAGCTTTGACGTCGCAGGTATAATCTAATACCGTCATTATTGAGTTGTGGTCCCTTGCCACCTCCACTCTACTACAGGTAGAAGTTAAGACAATCTCCAGTCTAATTTACGAGCAGTTGTACCTGCGCAAAGATTGACAAATTCCTCGAAACCCTTCGTTATATGTTGGATAGCCTGAATGCCCACATCGAATTAGGATCATCGCCTCCGGTCGGCCCCCATTAGACATCAGGGTCGATTCTGAATGTGTACACGATTGCGCAACTGAATACAAGTTTCTCGTGAAGATGGACATACCTTCAACGTATTAGCAGCACAATCCATGCCTGCTCATGATGTCATTCCGTCACTAGATGATGTCTGAGGGTGTTGAGAAGCGAACTGATGATACTCCAAGTGGCTAATACCTCTGCCCATAAATAAGGATTGCCAGCTGCGGCAAAGACTTTCACTAAACCTCTACGAACTCTTTTCAGACCGAATTTTCTCCAATTTTTGCCTACCGTCTGACTATTCGACCCAAATCACCCAGAATGGCTCCGTCCACGGTTGAGCTCTTAAGAGACAACGTTACGCCGTTCACATCCATACCCGAAGATAGCGATACGATAACGAGATACTTTGATAGTTTTAGTGACTGCAAGGTACTTCTTATCGGCGATGCTTCCCACGGCACATCCGAGTTCTACTCAGTCCGCGCTGAGCTCACGAAGTATATGATCGTGAACCATGGCTTCAACATTGTCGCTGTTGAAGCTGACTGGCCCGACGCCGAAGATGTTGACCGATACGCCAGGCGTCGACCAGGGCCAGGTCAGGGAACCGCTGAAACTCTTCAGATGGCGAACAAAGAAGGAAGAGAGCCAGCTTTCTTGCGATTTCCGACGTGGATGTGGCGCAACATGGAAGTTCACGACTTTGTGGAATGGCTACGAGATTACAACAAGGGTCGGGAGATCCGCGAGGCAACGGGGTTTTACGGGTTGGACCTATACTCTATGGGAACCTCGATGAGGGCTGTGGTCGACTATCTTGCTACCGTGGACAAGGACATGGCAGACGTGGCACGGCAACGATACGGCAACCTCATGAGCTGGGCTCAAGATCCCCATGAGTACGGACTTGAGGTGTTGACGACGGCTTTTCAAGGTTATGAAGACGACGTAATGGATATGCTACAGGATCTCCTCAAAAAGCGCATCGAGTACTCTGCGGCTCGTGGAGACGGTATCGAGTTTCACAGCGGAGAACAGAATGCGAGAGTTGTCAAGGGTACGCTCCTCTGAGATGGGTTGTTCTAACAACAGCTGCTAACATATAACTAGATGCCGAATACTACTACAAGGAGATGTACCACGGTCGACACGAAAGCTGGAATCTTCGCGATACCCACATGTTTCAGACCCTTGTTCGAATCCTCAAGCATCGCGGCGACAAGTCCAAGGCCATCGTATGGGCTCACAACAGTCACATCGGCGACGCCCGCGCCACCAGCATGGGCTGGTCCCGAGGCGAGCTCAATATTGGCCAGCTGTGCAAGGAGACGTACGGAGCAAAGGCTCTCAATATTGGTACCGGTACCAACACTGGTACCGTTGCTGCTGCGAAGCGCTGGGACGGTGATATGCAAGTTATGGGAATCCGACCGGGACTTCCGGACAGCTACGAGGAGCTGATGCATGCCACGGGTATTAAGAACTTTGTCTTGGATCTACGCAAGAAAAATTGTGATGCGCGGTTGCGAAAGGCGCTGAGTGAGCGCCGTCTGGAGAGGTTCATTGGCGTGCTATACAAGCCTGCTACGGAGAAGGCGTCGCATTATTCGTCTGCTATCCTGCCGGAACAGTTTGATGGCTTTATCTGGTTTGACGAGTCACGGCATGTTGGAACACTTGAGGTCCATCAGCCTAAGTCGCCTCTCGAGTATCATGAGACTTGGCCCTTTGGATTGTAAAGTAGTTCAGATTGCAAAGACAACTCATGGCCAGCTTTCAAAGTCAATTGAATGTTTTGCCGGCGAGCAACTGGGATGGATGGCTTCTCGGCCAGCTCGAGAACCAAGGATGGGAACCACACAACGTACTTCAATATATTGAATGGATTGATGATCAATGTCAATTCAACTCAAACATCGAGGCGCCCGCTACAGAGGCGCCCGGGCGCGCTTTTAGACCCCGCGCGCCCGGACGCGCAAATTATGTCAGCATTCAACCGAGGCAACAACACAACGGCAGAGATCAGGGGCTGCCACCATGGCTCAAGCAGCATTCCCTAATGATGTGCTCCCGCCAGAGGGCACATACGACTCTCGGGAGGCTCTTCTTCTAGCCATAAACTCTTGGGCGAAGCCTAGAGGTTATGCATTCACGACGGGAAAATCTTCCAAAACTCCAAACGGCCGAGTGAAAGTTGTATTTGCGTGTGATCGGAACAAGCCTCCGCCAAGTGCATCTGTCGAACGAACACGTCGCACATGTAGCCGAGGAACTGGTTGTAAGTTCTCAGTACTTGCCAAACAATCTCTAGGGGGAAATTCATGGGTCTTGAGTCACCGACCGAGCCAGGAATACGCGCTACACAATCACCCACCAAGCGAAGACCCGTCCGCCCACCCAGCACATCGCCAACTTAAGGAAAACGATTTCAAAGCTATCTCCAGCCTCACGGCTTCTGGAGCTGCCCCTCGTGAAATCAGAACTTATCTTTATAATAATTCCGATACCCTTGCGACTCAGAAAGATATCTATAATCGAATTGCGGCAACGAGAAGAAATTTATGTGAAGGTCAAAGCAGCATTCAGGCACTGGTCGACCACTTGAACAGGGAGGGCTTCTGGTGCCGAGTCCGATTAGATTCCAATAATCGTCTGACGGCTATCTTCTTTGCCCATCCAGACTCTGTTGCATATCTACAATACAATCCCGACGTCTTGATACTGGATTGCACCTACAAGACGAATAAGCACGCTATGCCACTTCTTGACATGGTTGGAGTTGACTCTTGCCAGCGCTCTTTCTGCATCGCCTTTGCTTTTCTCTCTGGCGAGACAGAAGAAGACTACTCTTGGGCCTTGCAACATCTCAAATCTCTCTATGAGCACGATCTTCCTTCTGTCATCTTGACAGACCGGTGGCCAGCGGCGATGAATGCTTCCGCAACCTGGTTCCCGTTCTCCAAGGCGCTGCTTTGCCTCTGGCACGTCAACAAGGCAGTCTTACAGCATTGCCGGCCTGTCTTAATCCTGAGCGGCGGAGACCAGCCAGAAAAGACATGGGATGAATTCTATGCATCATGGCACTCGATTGTAGCCTCACCGACTGAAGCGATATTTCAAGAGCGCCTGGCCAGCTTCGAGCGTAAATACGCTGAGAAGTACACAGAGGCTGTTGGGTATATTAAAACATTCTGGCTTGAACCTTACAAGGAGAGGATCGTCAAAGCATGGGTAGATAAATACTTGCACTTTGGCAACACTGCTACCTCAAGGCAGGTTGCTTACAGGATCATGCAACCATAGAAGATAGATACTGATAAATTCCCAGGGCGGAAGGAATTCATTCCCTGATAAAATCACATGTCAAGACATCTACTCTGGACCTCTTTGATACCTGGCAAGCGATGAAACCTGCTATCACTAACCAATTAAGGGAACTAAATCATTTACGAGCGTCTCAACAGATACGAATACCGCTAGATATCTCCGGGGTGCTATTTGAGGCTATACGGGGCTGGATCTCACATCAAGCTTTACGCAAGGTCCAAGAACAACAGCGGTTAATTTCGGCACTGCGAGCTCCCTGCAGCCAGAGCTTCACATCCTCGCATGGACTACCATGTGCTCACACCTTAAAACAGTTCGAGGAGGAAAATAAGGTCTTATTACTGGAACACTTTCATCCCCATTGGCACTTGAAGCGACATATAGCTCAGCCACAGCCTGTGCTGGAACCCCGAGCAGCCTTGAGCCGGCTTAACAAGAGGCGCAATCAACCGATATCAAGCACAAGGCGAGAGCCGAGTGGATTTGAGGCAGTTGAGGCAACGAAACGACAGAGGGCGCAGCCTAAGTGCAGCAAATGCCACATATTAGGTCATATGATGACCTCAAAGGCATGCCCTCTGCGGTACGAGGAGATCTTACAGCCGTCAGCGGCACCATTGCTAGGTTCATCTAGGCAGGCAAAAGCCATGCCGTTAGCATCATCGCCGGAGCCAGGGCAGGCAGGGCCAGACGGAGATAGTTCCAGCTGCATCATCGTTAATGCCGGCGATATAGATAGCATAGCGCCGGCGTTGTCACCAACAGCACCATCGATACAGGCAGGGACGCAGCCGACACTAAGATATGATGACCCACGGGCTATCTACCAAAGATATGTTGCGGCTCGAGATGCTTGGTATAAGGCCCAACCCCGTGGAAGTGTTAAAACCAATCAAGAATATCGGAAGGCGCAGGGTCTACCTCTGCGATACGATAAAGCAAGCTACCAGTGGTGCCTTGACTGGAAGCAGATGGGCCAGCGCTGTACTATGCCAACAGGCTCTAGAGATTGGAGCAAGGAGGAGATGATGGCCTACCTGGATTGGAGCAAGGCAGAAGATGATCGGGTTGAGGCTCAGGTAGCTGCGGAGATGGAAAGCAATCCTTTTTCTGCTGGTAGAAGAGGCATGCGGGAGATCTGGGAGGCGGCGGAGAAAGATGGTAAAGAGCAGCAGGGTTTGTATTCAGCTAAGTAGCTTGAATTCTATCGTTCTAGATCCTGAAGTCTGAACGCTACGCGCTGATATCAGTATTTATTACGCCCGTGAGAATGGATTTCATAGGGCCGGTGGCTGCGCTAATAAGTAGCGGCAGCCCCTGATCTCTGCCGTTGTGTTGTTGCCTCGGTTGAATGCTGACATAATTTGCGCGTCCGGGCGCGCGGGGTCTAAAAGCGCGCCCGGGCGCCTCTGTAGCGGGCGCCAAACATCGAGATTTGATTACGTAACACGTGTTGGAAAATCGGGGCACCATAGGGACACGCCTAGGCGCGCCTCCACTCTTGAACGCGTAGGCGTGCGGATTATGTCAGCCCTCAATTTGTCCTGTCGAAATTGCGCTGTGATGCAGTTTTTACTTTTGAGAATACTATGATTTCAACTGGTTATGAATTCTTGGTTATCTACCGGAATGAATGGCCTGCTGGGCCTCACTATCTGCCGCTGCCGCCTCCCAAATATCATGCATACCTCTTCTACTGGAAAAAGGGCTGAGTTCCATCTCCGCAGCTACCTGAGCCTCGACATGGTCATCTTCTGCTTTGCTCCAATCTAGATAGGCCATCATCTCCTCTTTAGTCCAATCTCTAGAGCCGTTTGCAGTATCGCAGCGCTTACCCATCTGCTTCCAATCGAGACACCATTGATAGCTTGTTTTGTCGTACCGCAGAGGTAGACCTAGCGCCCTCCGATACTGCTGGTTAGTTTTAATACTGCCATGAGGCTGCACCTTGTACCAAGCATCTCGAGCAGCAACATATCTCTGATAGATAGCCCGAGAATCATCATACCTTGATGTCGGCACTATCCTTGTCTGTGCCGGTGGTGCTGCTGATGATGCTGCCGGCACTATATTGTCCGCGCCGTCGAGACTGACGATAATGCAACTGGCACTATCTATTACTGACTCTGCCTGCTCTGATGATCCTGAAGGCGTTGATCTTGGAGCTTCTCCTGCGTGCAAGGATGGTGCTGATGAAGATGTCGTCGGCAATGGTCTTGCCTGCGCCGACGGTGCTGGTGGCTTCAAAAGCTCCTCGTATCGTTGAGGGCATGTCTTTGAAGTCATTGTATGACCTATCTGGTGGCATCTGTTGCATTTAGGTTGTGCCTTTGGCCGTGCTGTTGCCTGAACTGCCTCGAATGCACTTGGCTCTCTCTGGGCACTTGATTGTGGTCTACTAGTACTAGAACCGGCGGCTATCCGATCGGGTCGATGCCGAGGCTCCAGTAGTAACCGGTGGACACCATGGCGATTGAGGTGCCAATGTGTGTGAAAATGCTCCAGGCGAAGGGGCTGATTTTGTTCTTTAGGGCCTTGAGAGTATGGGCGCAAAGGAGGCCGTGAGATCTGGAGAATGCACCGGTGCAAATGGGCAGGTGTTTTTTTAGGAGCAGCTTCCGCTGTTCTTCCACCTTGCGTAAAGCCTACTGTACCAATTACCACTGGTATTGACATCCAATACCAGTTTTGGTGGCCCGTGCACCCCTCTTTTTCCATCTGCTGCTCCTGGGTTGCAATACAAGATTACTTGGCCCGTGCACCCTGTTGACTTTACAAAATTCCTAGGATGTAGATGCTGGTTCCCCGTTGCCGCAAATACGAAACATCTTTTGGGTCATAAAGGGTGCGGCTGAAAACTTTATTGTAATGACTCTCATTTGGGAAATCAGCCATCTTAACCCCTTTTCTAACCATTCTATCAGGTTTAAAAACCCCATCCTGGTATCCATCCGTGCAATCAGTAAGTATGACAATCTCCTGGCCATTTTATTACTTGAATAGCGGTGCCAGTGGAATACCAGATCTAGAGAACATAATGGCCGATGATGCATTGTTCTCACGGTTCAGGCTATCTGTCGACCCTCAAGCTCAAGTACTTATTTGCTGTCATGACACATGCCGTTTTGCCCTCGCGCCTAGTCCGACTCAAGTCAGCGAGCATCTCCGAAGGAAGCACAATGTGGCTGCTACCGAGCGCCGCCAGGTCATGAATATTTTGGAAGCTCGCATTCGAAAACTAAGAGATCCATCTGACGCCCCCATCAGAGAAGATGGTTCATCCTATGATCCGAACCTGAATCTTGTTCATGGATATACGTGCAAGTTCTGCATCGAACGTACGGGCAGCTCTCAAAGAATCTCTCGACATATAGCCTCGAAGCATGAAGTGGAAAGGCTTCGTTTGGGAGTTCGAAGAAATGCCATGTACGAACCTGCGTTCCTGCAAGCGTGGACCAAAAGTCCCCCAGGGGGACGATACTGGATTGTCGAGTATCGCGGGATTACGACACGCCCTATCGGGGGAAAAGATATATACATTCACCTCCAAGGTGTATTTGAGCGCGAGCGACGCCTGCAGCAAGGCTCAAGCGCAGGTCAGGCGGCTGTGGGTAGGGATGCAGGGTCAGAGACCGAGACCAGTTCAAAAATTCTTACATCAACATTTACAGACCTTCGGCCCTGGCTAGAGCGGACTGGCTGGGAGGAGACATATAAGAGCTTCGACCGCGACTTACTGCGAAATTTGACCATTATGCCCTCTGCTTCATCATCATGCAGGGGCCTTGTGTTAGGTAGAGCCAGAAGTGGTACTACACATACTGTATTAGATGAAGTTTTGATCAGCTCTGCGGATAATGAGCGGAAGATTGCTGCAATTTTAGTGGCTGTGGATGTGGTTATGGATCGCTGCGAGCAAACAGCCCAGACAACAAGCAGAAGCCTTCTCTGCTGGCTACGTAGCGTACGGCCTCATGGATGCTATGCTAAGCCCTTTACCTTTGTCGGCAAGGTGGCTAGCAGAACGAAGTATATCCGGCTTCTTAAGCGCTTCATAGCTATGATATTCCGCGCTTTTTGCTTACCTACTAACGTTTGTCGGCGCCGAGCTGGTATCCGGTTTAAGAGATCACAGCTCAAAGCGATTACAGCCGTATGGAATCACTGTATTTGGGATCAGCATGGCGCTACAACCTTGAGTTTCTGGCAATCGGCCAGGGCGCATAGCGTGGCTGAGTATCAAGCGAGCTGGGATGAAAGAGCAGAGAACAGCGAAGAGTCCGTGACCGAAGATTCTGACGATATGGACAGTGTCTCAGAAAGCGGCGAATCTGAAAATGGGGATGAGGATTACGGATATGATAGTGATGAGGAGGAGGAAGCGGAGGAGCGAGACGGGGCCAATATAACAGCTAACGCGAGCGAAGAAAATACAGACTTGGCCGAAATGCTTGAGCGGCTGTTTGGGCTTATAATGGCATTCAGCACGGAGGAAGTGGTGGATGGGCGACCAGCTTCAACCTTGCTAGTGTACTTCAGTGGAATCCTTGGTTTTACGACTGATTCGACTGGTTTCCTCCCAGCGAGGTCATACACATCAAACCTCGCTGCACTCATCTACACTCAACGCCTCCTGTTCCTCGAATATGCCCTCCCTGCAAGAGCATACCTATTCCTTGGAATCACGCAGCGACCCCGAACGGGTCAAGTTGCACGGCTCCAAAACGTTCGCCAGAAGTACACAGTGCTCGGCTCACAATCTCCATTCGAGGAGCTTTTCTCCCTCTTGGCCTATGGCAAGGCTATTTCATGCTCGGAGACGCCTCCGTTCCTCCTGGGATGGAGCGATGACGGCCAGTCTGTATCCCACGGTGATTTGGTTACTA
The DNA here is from genome assembly GCF_000149955.1 of Fusarium oxysporum f. sp. lycopersici 4287. Lineage (NCBI taxonomy): Eukaryota > Fungi > Ascomycota > Sordariomycetes > Hypocreales > Nectriaceae > Fusarium > Fusarium oxysporum. Next base: position 307,694 of record NW_017264845.1, read on the forward strand.
TCAGCATGGGCAGCTTCCGACAGTTTCCACAGGCTCTGCTTGGAGAAGCTGGCCGGCTATGCGCAGAGCTGATGTACGACTGGCAGCCGTCTCTGGATCTAACATCTATCAAGGACGACCTGACGAATACAACTCACGGTTTCTCCTTTGTGACCCATCCACGGAATGGCTTAGTTGAGGCCTATCTGAAGCTTTCCCTTAAGGCGTGTACCAGCCTATCGAATCCACTCTCAAGGAAGGGTAGTTGGGACCGGAAGGCAGTATTTGCGTATTGGAAGAAAGAAGAGGCTCTGCGTGAAGTCCTGGCTGGTCTGTTGATGATGACAGGCGGTGGCCAGCCTCGTGGTCCTGACCTCCTTCACATTTTGCTGCGCAATTGTGGGACAGCGGAGCGCGGCCTCTATGTTTACAATGGATTTGTGATCTACCTGACTCGGAGCCACAAGGCAAAGCGATCAACAAACAGGGAGTTTGTCGTTGCCCGCTTTCTTCCTATCCAAGTAGGCCACCTTGTCTACAAGTACCTTGTGTATATTCGCCCCTTTGTCGATATGCTGGCTCGGGAACAATATCCATACATCAGCGAATGCTCTTGGTATATGTTCCGGTATAGATTCGAGCCTAGTACTACAGACAGACAGACAGACAGATCTATTACGCCCGGTAGGCCATCGCCCATAGGGCTCTAAAAACTAAAAATACATACATTTCGCCAATTAATGTCTTGATCTCGCAGAGCCCCTATGTTTCCCGCCTTGTTCTTCTCTGTCTCTTCATTGTTCTCCTTCTAGATCCCCGTATTGGTTAGTGGTAGCAAATCAACTTGAAGCCCAATTCCTCCAAGTGTTCAGTTTCCTATCTTCGGCGGCTGAAGCAGTGTCTGCTATTGGTTGTACGAGGGGTACCTGTTGTTAGTAGATGTGTTTAAGCAATTTGTAGGTGAATAGTGTTGTCATGTCTGCTCTAGGCGACCTGTAGCGATCGCAAATCTGATCGTGGCTCGCACCGCTTCCATATTCGGTGCCCATTTCTGTCCATCCGACATTGCCTTGCCTCCCAGGTGAAAGGATAGATTGCCACGCTTTTCTTCTACACATTGGGCCATCATCTCCTTGCGCTGTGCTGTCCATTTTACGCATCGAAAGAGAAAGTGCTCTACCGTTTCCTTTGCCTGTCCGCATGGACATTCATCTGTTGGGGCTGCTCTAATTCAAGTATTGATTTGTATTTTCAGAGAAAATAACTAGTAGAGGCGCAGCGCGTCTACCTACATAGACCCTCTACCTTGCATCCCCTTGGATCCTGTTCCGCTCTTTGCGCGGGGCACTGCCGGTTCGCAAGTCAATACCAGTTTGCTCCTTAAGCCCACCTCCACAGCCAACCCAAAGTCCCATCCTCGATGGCCATCTTTAGGCTCCTGTCCTCTCGGTAGACCGACACGCGCGTCCGTCCTCTCGGGCCATATAGAAAGTGTCGTAACTGCAGCCCGCCCGCCCAGCCTTCCGTCGCTTCCATTATATGCCGCGCCCCGCAGATTGTCAATTCTGTTTCGCGCTACCTCGCAAGATCTCTCTTGCGAGGCCGACCGTGTCTCGCAGGAGTTTATCCACTTGCATCCTTTCTGTACCCAGAACAGCCGAGCAACGCAGTGTCGTCCCTCCTACTAACCAAGGTGCCTTGTCGTTCTCTGTGCAAGTTCAAGAATGCCGTTCCTTCTCGTTCGTTTTCGCTGTGACCATTCACGCTTCCTGTCGCTTATTCGGCGCGTCTTGGTGTCCTTACAACAGAGCAGCCCAGAAGCACCCCAAGGGTGTCCTCTTCCATGACCCATATGTTCATCGTTTGTAGGCTCGATTTCGCGGTCGTGTCTCGGGTGGTTTTTAAAGTTTTCCCTTGTTGCTTGTGGGGGGTAGGGCTCGTGAGCCCTATCGCGCCACCACCGCCCAAACCAGCGGACAAGTGCTGGTTGGTGATGACTCTTCTTAGCTCTGCGAATGCCCCGCGGGCAAAGGGCATTCCCAGGTTCCCAGCCGGCACCACGAGGAGGTGAGAGTCATTGCCGGCCCCTAGTACTACAGTCCCAAATCAACTCTAGTAGAGTTGATTTTATTGACCCACTTTAAACCTAGTAGAGTTGATTATTGCCAGGGTGTAGAGTTGATTTAACACTGTCCTATATACAGGAGTAGTAGTGCTGATCAGAACAGGGGTTTGTCAGGGGTTTGCCACAGAACGCGACACGTCCTTTCGCGAAAAGTGCTATAGGGGGGTAATATCATACTACTAGACAGTCTCGTTGTTGATCAAAGCACTATCATTATTCAGATCTTACTACTAGTCACCGAGTCACTATGACAGCTTCAAACTTGCAATCTGAACCATGCAGTGCAATTTATCCCTACGTTCTTCTCTCCACATACCGTCTTCTCGTATGCCAGGTTTGTGCGTTCGCCTCTGTAGCCGATGAGGTTGCTACGCATTTGAGAACACGACATCGCGATATACAGTCAGAGCGTCGACAGGAGCTGGTAGAGAAGATAAAACAGATCCCGAATATTCTCCACAGTCAGGACGAACTACGTCGTTGTTTACAGTACCCAACGGATACGATTAAAACCTATTCCTGTATTCTCTTCGCAGTCTACCCAATCGATGTCTAGAGTTTATCGCTTGCGGGGATGATTCTTTTTTACCCAATCAAGAATCCTAAAATTAATACAGCCAGCTAGAGACGACTTACGAAAACGAGAACAATGGCTAAAGTCTGGTAAATAGGTTACTATACTACATGTAGGAAACAAAACTCTAAATTACGCGTACCCGCGTCGCGCGATGGGCTGTGGGCCAACGTTGGAAAGATTCTGACTCCAAACTTCAATTCCCATTCGTGTGTATGTACACATCACGCACTTCCAAGTGTAAGCTAAACGACTGCTGCCTAGGGAGGATACGATGGACTCGCTCGATCTCATCTACTTTCACTCCGCCCTTCGCATACTTATATGCAAGTCATGCAAATCTGTATTCGCAACTTCCATTCGGAGCCACGTCCGCATGTTCCACAAGGAGGTCGCCCTTTCGAAACAGCAGCTTAAGAAGTATGAGGAGTCCTTCCGGAACCTATCACCCATTTGCGACCGCAACGTTGTCCGGGACCTACAGCCCAGCTCGCAAGGCCCAGCAATCCGCCACCTCCTCCTTCATCTTGATAGCATCCTGTGCCTCTGCTGCGAGGATCAGAAGCGACCGTATATATGCCGCTCTGAAACGCATATGCCAGAGCACCTTTGTCTGGTCCATAGACGCCAATCCCACCGCCGTGGTCAGCGTTACAAGAACGGCACTATCGACGCCTGGCAGAAAGAAGGAGTCGCACGCGCACCAGTTGCTTGCCAGGCACTTTTCAAATCGTCGAGTAATAGACGTTACTTCCGGTTCTAGCGCCGGAGTTGGAGTCTATATCGGTGCCGGAGCCCATATTATCAGAGATTTCGCACGCGCCAGCCTCAACAGCGGACGGGTCCGGCGAACTGGATGCTGGAGCTTCATCGACATATTTACAATCTTCCCTCCCGCTGGAAACGCTAATAGAAGAGAAGTTCACCCAGGCTGCTCATCTAGCCGCGACCCCAGCTCAGCATACGCAAGACCAGGTGCAGCGTGAAGTCAGCCCAACATCAGAGCAGTACAAGTGGATTCAGTTCACAGAATGGGCTTCCCAGGTTCTGCTAACCTTTTGTTGCAGGTCTTGTTAGCCGCAGTGGCGTTTACACTGGTAGATTTTTCTTACAGATAAAGGCAACATTCTTCGTATTAACACCGACTCCATTCCTGCCAAATGTTCGATAAGTGGCGATACATTTCCAAGAGCTCCGGTTGGAGTCTTTCCGGAAGAGCTCGATCGATAGCATACGTGGTCAGCAGCATGCAAGGATGATGACCAGCTCCCGCCGCAAACATGCGCATTAGATCAGCCGCGCTAGAAGGATAATAGTAATTCGTTTTCTCCACTAGTTTTGTCAGGTACCTCTTAGCGATTGTTAAAGCGGCTTGTCGGTACAGCGACAATGTCCATGACGTGATAAGGTCTCGGGTCCTACTTCTCAAGATACTCAAAGCTTGCTCGGATGATAGATGCTTCATTCTGTCGCTAGGGTCTAAGAAAAAGAACTCCTTGCTGTCGTGGCGTACTAGATCCATCTTCCTGGCTAAAAGATCCCACACTGGTCGAACGAAAGCGAATACTTGTATATACATTTTATAGTAGAACTATGGAAATGAAAATAGCTGTAACCTTTACACAAGTAGTTTTAAAACATATAACAGTTAAATATATTGTTTTGTATTCCTAACTATTTTAGAGCTAATTTGAATTTAATGGACTACTTATAAAATCTGGTATCAATGTGAGAAGTGGGGTGTTCTATGGCGGGATGGTTTCCAAACAGGTAAACTAGTCCGTACTAGGTTTATGTTTGTACATTTGTAGGGCAGAGACTGAGCGTAGCGACGTGTCACGTCTCTTGATACACAAGTAATGCTTGTGAGGCTTATTGTCGTAAAGAAGTTTTATTGATAGCTGGTGAGCTAATGGCTATGAAAGTGCTAATGAATGTGATCTATATACTTGGTGACTAGCTATGCCAAAATCTTATTTCAAATCAAACAAATCCAAACCTCTGGATTTGAAATGACATTTGATATATTTGATACATGATATATGATGAAAGCTTGAATCTGCCAGGCTGTCGGGCGCGTCCTTGCAGCTTACCCGGAACCTGCTGGGCTTCAGGGTCTGGTGAGCGAATCCCTTCCTTTGTTATCACACTTTCTTGGCATACAAGTGTTAAGAAAGTGGCCCTATCTACACCTAGATCCTTAACAAGTGCACAGCAAACATCCCAATCTGAACCGAGGAGCCCGTGCAGCCCTCTTGCAGAACAGTCCGGCAGCCGTGAACGGCACCATTGGTGTTTCACCTGGACCCGTTCGGATGGCCCAGACACCATCTTCACCACTCAACCCCGCCACCACCGCTGCAGCTACGGAAGGAGCTGAGCGTGCCAGCCCCTCATCGATTTTTGAACAAGGACCAATCTCTATCATCGAATCAGCCAATGATCTCGCGCGAGAACGCGTGGAAGAGTACAACACCAAGCTGATGGTTTTCCAGGCCTTCTGTGCCAAGTTTGAAGAAGCGGCCTAGCAATTCGCCACCGGACCGCAGCGACGTTTCGCTCAGCAATTCGCCGATAGTTTCCTCGACTCCTGGAAACGAGAGCTCTCCTGCTCCGGACCCGCGACCCCCAAGCCTACCTACAGCAGCGTGGCCGCTGCCACGCCTCCCACTGACCACGACCGTCTAACCCACGGACAACAACAACATCGACGCCGCCAAACAGATCCACCTCATCGCCAAAGGCAACAGTCGACCATCGCCCCACCACGGCAAGACCTCCGTGTCTTCATCCGTCTAGAAGCCGAGGCTCCGGCCAGGGCCCACAGTAGCTATGCGATCCGGACCCTAACCCAGGAAAAACTCGGCGCCGTCTCGGAGAAGATTCGACAGGTGTTCCAGGTCCGGTCTGGATGGGCCGTCCTGGCTGCAGACTCTGCACACACGACTTTCTAGTAGAAAAGCAGGCTGAGTGGGCCGCTGAACTGGGAGCTACAGCAGTAGAAACGAACAAGGAATGGTTCACCTATGTGGTCTCAGACTTCCCCACAAGACTGACCGACTTCCACGGCAATGAGGTGGATAGTGACAGCGTTGTCAGCGATGAGATAGAAATCCAGACTGGGCTCAAGCCCGTTGACGTACGCCCTGCGCGACAATTCTCGGATAATCCCTTGACCAAGACTCTACTCGTGTCCTTTCTGAAGCCTACAAAGAGATGCTGGTCGCTTTTCAGCAGCAGCGCAGCCAGACTCATGGATAAAACCGACCGACCTAGACAGTGTGATACGTGCTGGGGCTACTACTTTACCCGCAACTGTCACAGACAGCCAGTCTGTCGATGCTGTAGTAAGGCTGGCCACCTTGTAGACGATTGCATAGCACGAGAACAGTGCATCAACTGCTTAGCCCCCCACCAGGCTAACTTTCGTAGGTGCCCAGCTCGGCCAAAGACAGTACACGGCGTGCTCCGCCGACTTACTAAAGAGCAACGAAAACATGTCCGGACAGTGGGTGCGGAGACATACCGACAAGGACATCGAGAACCACATCTGGAATCGCATCAGGAAACCCAGCAGAGCATGGCTGAGCGTCAAAGCGAGGATATCACATCACAAGAACAGCCGAACGTTCGTGCTCCCAGCCCAGCTGTATCAGGAGCTCCTTCGTGCATCATGGTGGCCACAACCCCTCATGCCGGCTATGAAGCAGAGGAAGAGCCCGAACAGCCCAGGCCAGGCTCACCGCGAAAGCGTCGAATAGTTCTCATTAATCGCTCTCATGGCCAGGAATAGATATTCCCAAACACGAAAGAACGACAGGAAGCCGCTCAGGATCTTCTAGGCCAACGTCGGCAAGATCCCTCCGGCCCACGACTGCGCTCTGGCGCTGGCCGACTCGGAACGATATGATATCGTGCTCTTGCAAGAGCCGTGGACGGCTCATACAGAGACCCGCTCTCTAACCAAGACTCACCCGGCGTACGACACATTCACGCCAGTCGACATGTGGAACAGCAACGACACTCGCCCTAGGGTCATGACATATGTCCGACGAGACCCAAGGCTCTTGGCTGACCAGATCCCGCCCTTTCAGACTCGCGATGTTGTTGGAAAATCCGGGGATCCCCCTTATCTTCAGGATTCAGACTGTTAGTCTGAAAGTCCTAGATTTAAAGTTCAAAGTCCTAGATGAAATCAACTAGAGATATAAACCCGAGAGGAACTCTCATCTCAATAATGAATAACCAAGTTTCATAAAACACTTTCACCCAGCACTACTGCGCAATATAAACAACAGATGTCCTTTGGCTCACGATCAACGGCATGACTGTAGTCAACTTCTATCGCCAGAACAACGAGAAAGACGCCCTGAACACACTGCTCCGATGGCCTGTCCCACAACGATGCCTCGTTGCTGGCGATTTCAATGCCAGACATCGTAGTTGGCAGGCAGGCCAAGCTACGAACCGCGGCCAAGAGATTGCAGGCTGGGCATCAGACAATGACCTTGACCTCCTCAACACTCCAGATGTCCCGACAAACCCGCACAGCAACACGATCGACCTTGCATTTACCAACATGCCTCTTGCTGAAGCTACCGTCGAGGACCATCTCGCAACTAGCTTTGACCACTTCACACTCAGTTTAACTCTCCCCGACGTCAGGCCAGCTCCGCTTCAACAGGGCAAGGTTAGGGTGACAACGGAGGAAGAGCTCAAACGATTCGTCGAGATCGTCGAGTTCGGAGCCACAGAAGTCCCTCAAGCGGACTCGACACCAGCGGAATTGGATGAGCTTGCTTTTGCACTCGTGAATCTACTGACATCGGCAGCAAAGGCGGCTGGCCGGCCCACACGGAAGAGCGCACGTTCTGTTCATTGGTGGACCGAGGAGTGTGCTGGTGCAGCGGCCGCATTCCGGGCGATCAGGAGAATCTATCCCCGCGGCTTCAACCAAGATGTTCAGATGGCTAAGAGAGATCTCCATCGCGTGGTTCGCCGGGCAAAAAGGCAGTACTGGCGAAATCTTATCGATAGCTTCTCCAGCAGTGGCGCCGTTTACAAAGCTGTCCGGTGGCTGAAGTCCCCAGGGCCTTTCCAGCCGCCACCCCTACAGGTCGACGACATCGTATACGAAACTCAGATGGACAAGGCGAATGCACTTCGACGAGCTACACTAGAGCGCAGAACTTCAGATGACGACATTGTGAACCCCTGGACATCAGTCTGTCCTCCTAGGTCGATCCCATTTTCACCCGAAATCTCTCTAGATGAGGTGCAGTATGCGACCCTCAACACTGGCAACACATCTCCCGGGTCAGATAATATCACGGTCGACCTCCTCAAAGCTGTCTGGCATATCATCGGGACGCACGTCCGCCGCCTGTTCGAAGGATGCCTCTCCATAGGCCATCATCCGAAACCATTCAAGGAGGCCGAAGTGGTCATGATCGCCAAACCCGGACGGCGTGATCTAACATCGCCTCGGGCTTGGCGACCTATCTCTCTGCTCTCTTGCCTCGGCAAGGGGCTGGAAAGGCTGATTGCACGCCGCCTGGCGTGGGCAGCCGTTCACTACAACATCCTTCACCCACAACAGGCTGGCGCTCTTCCCAAAAGGTCCGCGACGGATTTGGTGACTGCCCTGATCCATGATATAGAACTAGCATTTGAAAGTGGAATGCGGGGTTGATACAAGGATTATCAGCCAATGACAATGCGAAACGTCCACTTTCATCGAAAGTGAATAAATCCATAGAGATGTAGACCCCCTAGTATTAAATGTGTCATTCAACTTGACTCTCCGGGTCATTAGCAAGATGAAAGTCGTCCATGGGCAGAAGTACATAATCTTTGGCGCTCATCCCTCACGACAACCCCTGCGACTTACGCACTCCCTGACGGCATTGGGCGCGTCCATCTTTAGAGGGTTTGTAGTTATAGGCTGTTTACTTGGCTCTCAATATTAATGTTCTTGTTGGCAACATTCACAGCCTTCCCCAGTACATTGATGATGTGGGTCCCTGGCTAAAAAAGCAAGGTGTGAGCAATGCGATACAAGCCTTGGTGTACGGACTGAAGTCTGGGGGGAGGATTATTTCTCACCTGGGAGGAAAGTGCATCTGGAGGCAACATGACCTTTCTAATGGCCGCAACGACGACGCTGTAGCCTTCGTCCTTGGCCGTCTTGAACTTACATATCCTAACGTGATCGGCATGAATCGGAGCAGCGTCTCCACAGCCTGGAAGTTGAGCCGAATCGACTTCGACGATCTATATTTCTTCCTTGAATTCTGTTGAACTGGCAATGAGGAGGAAGAGTGCTATACCTGGATTAATCCCCTGCCCCAGCCCGTTTTGAGGGTCTCGTAGAAGAAAAACGCCTCAATTTTATCTTTCGGGTCTTTGGATGTCCTGCGTTTGTTTAAGACGTTAGGGAATGCCCTTGTTAGCTCATCCAGGCGCTCAGAGTCTACACCAAGGAGCTTCAAGGTGTGTTCCTGAGTGTCGATGCCGAAGAATTCGAGGATCCTCCGAGCAATATCGGCCGGCTTCGCGGCTGAGGAACCTTTGAATGGTGTCCCTAAGAATATCATTCCACGAAGATTCTTAGTGATGGACTTTTTGCGAGAATCTTCCGTTCCCTGATCGCCGTGGACTAGGACCTGCGCGGCGACGAGCCCACCGAGGCTGTGGGCGATGAAGGTGATGGGACGATCTTCCTGCTCTCTGCAGTCAGCAGCCAGCAGCCAGTAATAAGATAGTGGCGCTAGAGGGCTAGAGATCTGGCATTTGGGATGACTGACTGTCCCCGTGCTAGAACGCTCTGCTGCTAGTTTCGCGCAAAGGTCCTCGGCATCGCTATGGATTTCCGTCTTCGTGACGCTCGATTGATCGCGGTGAGTGATGCCGGTGTCGTAGCCAAAGAGGAAGATCCGACTTTCTGGGATGTCCTGCGGAAGCAGATCTTTGGGCCAGAGGACTCCATCTTGGGTCCAAGTTTTCTCTCTGTCCCCTCGCAGCCCGTGCAAGAAGACGACGCTGCATCCTTAGCATCAGTTGAGACTCATCTCCTGAGTGCGCATAAGGCTCCAAGGCGTACCTTGCCCCACATGATCCCGGTCATCCCGGGAGTACAAGCAGGGTACAAAAAGTTTAATCTCGGAAGTAATTCCTGCTAATTCCCCGCCAAAACACCATCAATTCATTTTGATACCATCAATGAATTCCCCTCCAATTCTAGAAGAGATACAGGCCATCAACCCCTATGATGATAACAGCTTTATCAGGGAAGAGCATAATCGTTGCTTGTGGCAAGGGGACCCCACCCGGGCCGTTGATCTTCCGGTGGAAAATGACCGAGGCACTAACTTCAAGCCTTTCCACGTAGAAACACGCAACTTTCGCGTCAGCCCACTGCCTCCAACGCCTCTGCAACTATTCCAGCTTTTCCTACCTATATCACTCGTTGAAAAATGGGTTTCTTACACCAATTCGTGGATCACGTGGCTCAAAGAAAACGGCGTCGTTGACAGCTAGAAGAACCCGATGGGGACGACCTCATATCTGCACCAATGGGAAGGAATAACGGTCTCAGAGGTGTTGACGATGATTGGTGTGCTAATCTATATAGGTGTGCATAAGGAAAAGACGATACGAAGCTATTGGAACCCCCCCAAGCCCGGTGTTCAACGCCCTGCGCACTCATTTATCAAGTTCATCTCATACAACAAGTTTCAGCTCATCCACAGGCACCTTCGTCCCTTTGACCACACCAAATATGACGAAACCGCACCTGTTCCGAAGGTATTTCAATGCGTTGAAGAGTGGTCTGACCACATACAAGCCGTATCTATGCAGATATTCCGGCCCGGGTCTCACCTTGCCGTCGATGAGTGCATGATCCGCTATACAGGCAAAAGCGATGATACAACGGTTATCAAAGGCAAGCCTGACCCCGTGGGCTTCAAGATATGGGTAATCGCCCAATACGGCTTCTTTATTCGGTGGATTTGGCATGTCAAGGAGAAACCACACGGTGCCGTTGGCGTTGAAATTTCAACGCAGAAGTCATTATCGCCAGGTCGGCCAAGCAAGCGAAGAAAAGTCACAGTCGAAGCCCCCGATACAAAAGACGAGCCTTTCGCACCGAATTCGACTCAGGCCATCGTCATTGCCCTCACAAATATACTGCCAAAAGCGACATATCACATATTTATGGATAACCTCTTCTCGTCGTCTCCCCTCTTCCGCAACCTCCGCAACCGCGGCCTCGGGGCCACAGGCACGGCTCGTACGAACAGCGGCATCCATCAGGAATTAGTACAGGATAGGAAAGATGACGGCAAGGTCAAGAAAATGTACGAATATAATACGGTCAAGACGATACCGACCCCTGATAACCAGGTACTGACTTTAGACACTTTTCAGTGAGAAATCCATACTAATTTGTCTTCGTGCTGTATCCCTAGGTCAATCAAATCGCTTGGAAAGACAACAAGCTTGTGTTATTTTTGACCACTGTGTTCACCGGTGCTGACGATGAGCGTGTCCTACGGCAGAGGAAGAAGCCGTCGTCAAAAAAGTCAGAGGCCAAGCCAATACGCCGCTTTTTCGGTGACGAAGCTATCAAGATGATTAACATGCCGATAGTGGCTGCTAAGTATAACGACCAAATGAATCACGTTGACCGTGGTGACCAATTGAGGTCATATTATAAGTACGATCATCCCCTACGCCGTGGAGCGTGGCAGGCACTTGCATGGACTTTCCTCCTCGACGTGGCCCTCGTTAACAGCTATATTACTCAACTTCACGGACCGCAGCCAAATTGGAAGAGATATACGAATCAAAGGGAGTGGCGAGAGTGTATTTACAACGAATTATTCAACGCCTACGGTCATGACAGTCAGGCAAGGCAGCGTTACCGAGCAGGAGACGAGCGTGATCTACGAGAGCCCGAATTACAGAGGGAACACATCAATCGTGAGATCAGTCACGTTAACCGCAATGTCAAATCAAGCTGCCTAGCTTGTAAGGGGTGTCGGCAGGGGGAGATGAGGGCAAAAGCTCCGGAATGGAGCCCACTTACGGAGGTTAGCGGCAATGAGAAGAAGAAGAGGAAGAGGAAGCTGCGTAAGCAGACTTGGTACGGCTGCCGAATCTGTGATGTAGCAATTTGTAACAACCGGAATTGTTGGGACTTCTATCACCACCTAATATAGGCGAGGAATCATGTACCTTTAATTTGACGCATTTTAATTGGTTGCAACCCCTCGTCGTGACCTCCTTGGAGCCTTATGCGCACTCAGGAGCTACTGATCCAACAAGCTAGTCATAGTCGCTCAAGCTATCTCGCTGATGAAGACTTCACGATAAACCAGAGGACATCGCACCAAAGGACGAACTAACAGAGTACTTATCTCTGCCATTGCTGCCGGTGGATGACCCTCTAGAATGGTGGCGCTTGCACCAGGATTCATTACCTAAGCCAGCAATAATGGCATTCGATATACTGTCAGTACCGGCTACTTCATGCGAATGCGAAAGGCTATTCAGCCAGTCGAAACTAATAATATCAACGCAGAGACAGAGTATGAAAGATCAAACAATCGAGGATCTCATTTGTTTAAAGTACTGGTTGGGGAAGCGTGGGTCTTGACTCTTGAGGCAGAGCTTTGACTGCAGGTCGACGGTGCCACTATCGGGACATTGTTTGGCTTACCTACGATTTAAATTGAATAGAATTCAATAAGGCTTATACAACTCAATTCAACTCAATTCAATTCAATTCAAATGTATGACACCTCAATTCAATTCAATCTGACCCTCGAATTGAATTGAATTGAATTGTTCGGAGCGCTGAACTGCACAAGGTTGCTGTCATTAGGCGACTTCAATGAATACATTGAACATCTAAGAACCGAAACCAATTTTGTCACGAGTAACCTTACTCTATGCCGAAAGGAAATTTGCATTACGATTTGGGGTGATGGAAGTCCCGACATGTCGGGTATTGGAGTGTAGATGAGGAAACCGATAAGAATGTAACTGTCTCGTTCGAAGACGGAGACACAGTTACTTCCGAGTTTGTGGTTGGATGTGATGTTATCCACTCCAAGGTGAGAAATCACATTGAAGTGGTTGAGCCAGAATTCAGTGGCCTGATTGGAATCATGGGCTCGGTAATGGAGACAGAGCTTTCGTCGATGTAAGGACCTTCACACCCTCCTCTCCCTTGCATGATGTTCGGTTCCAACGGCTCGTTCGCTATTATGCCGTCCAGCTTTGATGGCAAAGAAGTAGAGTACTTTGCCACTCTCGAAGCGAAAGATCGCAGTCGGGAGGAATGGTCACAACTGTAACAGAACAAGTCTGAGCTTCACCGAATGATGACAGGGCGCTTTACATGTCACAATTCACAATGGCCTAATCTAGTCCAAGAGCTTTGTAACAAAACTCCACAGAATACCTTAACGAGCTGGCCGTAAGTATCCCACTCAAGTCTGTTAGCTCGATCATTGACTAACTAATCTGGGCAGGTTCTTTTCAGTCACGACACTCAACGACTTGAAGTCTACGCTGGTCGAGTAATAGTTATTGGTGATGCAGCGCATGCTATCCCACCGACTGGCGGCCAAGGAGCTGCCATGGCATTCGAAGACGCTGAAACACTTTCTTACGTCCTCGGACGGATCCGCGATATTTGCCTGATCCGTCCTAACGGTGACCATAGATCGCTGGTGAACGAGATGCTCCACAAGTGGCAGCGACACCGCCAAGGTCGAATCGTCAAGGTCATGGACTTTACTTCGATGCAAGTGTTACATCATTTACCAGACGTAGTCTGTGTCTGACAAAGAACGCAATAACCCTGAACTCTCAGCTCTACCAAGTATCCATTTCGACAATCATATGTCAATGGCTAACTACCGTTGAGAAGACTGATTTTCGCTGCGGAGCTTATCCGCAAATAACACATCTTAATCATAAACAGCCAGAATGCGATACGATAGTTACAAGGTTACATTTATAATTACAGCGGCAAGCCCTGCTCACTACTACGGTACTACCAGAAGAATGAACGAGAGTACATTTTCAATTAGCCCTACATATAAATACAGCCAGAGAACACTGATGTTAGAGTGAACAAGATATTTTTGACACATCCATGAATCAGTTAGTGATTGGGAAAGTGCTCTGAGTGACCGATCCAGAGTTGGTATCAATGGTAACTTGAACTCCAGGCAGAGCCTTGGCTTCGTTGTAAGACCATTGCTGAACACCTATTCAAAGTCATTAGTACTGCATCCCAATTCTTGCACAACCAAATTTACTCACTGTTGGGGCCTTGAGCACCAATGGTACACTTAGTACCCTTGTCAAGAGCTTCAAAATACTTGTACGTAACATAGTTGGGTCGTGCTTCTTCGAGAATCACCATGAAGTGATAGTACTGGTCTCTGTCTCGGTAGCGTGAAACATACCACTCAATACAAAGCGAGCGTGATGGAGCCTCGCCGGTAATCTCGTAGTAAATGCCTTGAGGGGTGTCCTTGTAGATGTACAGGTCACACCAGAAGGGGAAAAGCGTATAAGGAGGCATGTCGCTGCTTCGGTAGGGCAGAGGCTGGTAGGAATAAATTGTGTTGCCTTTGTCAAGGCTCAGGAGACCGTTGATAGATACGTAGACATTGGTGGAGGAGTAGCCAAAAATGGTAACAGGGAATGAGCTGACAATTGGGTATACAATGTCGTCATAGTTGTCCGCAGCACCTCCGAGACTACCCACAATAGGGATGGGGTTTCTGAGAGCCTGCAACATTGTCAGCGACGACTTGTATCGAGTTCATATGCAGGAGGACTCACCACTTTGTTTGGCAGCTTGGGCTTATTAGCCTCTTCAAGTTGAAGCTTGACTCGTTCAAGTTCAGCTTCAGCAACTCGCTTGGCCTCTTCCTCAGCCTGAAGGCGTGCCTGCACTTCAGCATCATGAGCAGTGGCAGCATCAACCTTACTTTGCAGGTCTCGAACAGACTCATCACAGATACGCTTAGCCTCGTTCGCCGCCTCAAGGCGCTGGTGGTCCTCGAGATCGTGAGCACTCAGCTGATCAATCTTATCCTGGAGAGCCTTCTGGGTAGCTTCAGTAGACTCCTGAAGCTCCTGGAGCAACTGAATCTTCTGGTCTCGTTCAGCTTGAGCACCAGCCAGACCAACCTCAAGGGTAGCAATGGCACTATCCTTTTGAGCGATGGCCTGGTTGGCAGCTTCAAGATTACTGTTTGCCTGGTCAAGAGACTCAGTGAGACGTGCTGCATCTCGCTCCTTGGAGGCCAGGTCTGCCTTGGTGCTATCAAGAGTGGTAGACAACTCGGCGTTAGTCCTGTTGGCAGCTGCGAGTTGCTCAGTCAGGGCAGCGATCTGTGCTTCCTTAGCTTGGCAGTTGTTCTTGCAGGTCTCCATAGCTTTCTGTGCGACGCTGAGCTCATGTCGGGTGGATGTGAGCTGCTGAGTGGCATCGTCTAGCTCAGCCTGAATAGCAGCCTTCTCCTGAAGTGCCCTCTCCAGTGCATCATGAGCTGAGTCGATGGATTCATGGTCCTCTCTGCCATGCTCAGCCTCACGCTGCTCCCTCTCATAAGCCTCAAGAATAGTCTTGTCAAGCTTGCTCTTGAGACGACTTTCGGTTGTCTTAGACTGACGAAGAGCCTTTTCAGTCTTTCGAAGCTTGTTGGCAAGCTCTTTCTCTGCCTTGAGAGCCATCTCTCGGTTTTTGGCCAGGAGTTGCCCAAGTTCCTTCTTGGCCTTCTCTTGGCCAGCCACCTTGGACTCAAGCTGTTCAATGCTGTGAATCTGAGAATGAAGTTGCTGGCGGAGAAGCGTCATTTCGATAGCATCGTTGCCAATGGTATCTATGGCGGCATGAAGTCGCTGCCTGAGAAGCTCATAGTTCTACTCGAAGGATATTGGTTAATCTTGAGAATGGTAGTTGGGAAAGCTGTAGAGAAACTTGCCTCGTTGAGGTGGGCAGCGCGGTCAATGAAAGCAGACGCCCAAGCTAAGTTCTCGCTGATGTTATCGGCAAATGGGAGTGGCCTTGTGATGCGCTTGATTGCAGGTTCCTCAGTGGGAAGAGTGCACTGGAAAGTGACAGCCTCTACATATGGCTCAGGCGGGGTAAGGATAGTCCTTTTGCAAGTAAGCATCAAATCCACCGTAAGGAAATCGTCAGTCGTACTGAGAGTGGCATCCTGAGTGCTTGGCCTTTCGATGATGGGGCATCTTGCAATAGAGTGGCTGCGATCAGAGTTGTGTTAAAAGCATAGAGTGGTGATGAGCGTTTAAGTAAATCCTCAATGTATGACTTGGGTTTGGTCTGAGAACGAAAGAAATAGACGAGGAACATGCTGATATTTATAAAAGATATCTAATGAACAAGAGCAGAGCAACAAGGGACGTTTAATCTGTTCTCCCAAACCAATTGTCTGCCAGAATTTCTCTCTCGCTGAAGATATCCTCTTCGTCATTGCAATATGACCATTCACTTGTGATGATCAACAGATGTGGCTGTCGTTAAGCCGGGATGTCCGCACTATGTAATTGGACGAGCCGTCGTATCGACCAGTTATCTGTATGTTCAGCTTGCAACGGCAATGCCGGAATGACCTGATGTTACATTGAAGAATTTCCACTTTGGCCTCTCCAGGAAGCATGTCAGAGTGAAATAGCGGGATTGGGGTTAGTGTGGTCAGCTAAAAGTGATTTGGCGTCTCCGAAGCTGCTGACGAATCAATAAACCCTTTTCTCTGCAGGTTCAGCTTCTGCATCCTGAAGATCTTATCCTCTTTGAGGGCAAAAATGCCCTCGTCTGCTTACGGCCTTCCACATTTCGTCTTGCCATTGGACTATCCCATCGAGTGCTAACTGGCGCCAGGTACAACCACCCCGCTTTTATCTCCATCTTACGCATAAGGTGCGGTTTCTGGTTGGGTCAAAATTTTCTGGGCAGAGGCGCCAATTGGCTGTAACTTTATCTCCATGTACCTGGCGTCAGTTAGCACTCGATGGGATAGAGTTACAGAGCATTCATTAACTAATTAATTATATATATTAAGCTAAAACTACTTAAAATATTTTAAATTTTCCTTTTAATTCTGTTAAATCCTCTTAGTTCTCCCTTAGTAATAATTATAATAGCTCTAAGGGCAATTTCTGTCAAATATTAAAAAAGTAGGCCAGGGTATAAACGGTAAATCCTTCACTGCCTTTCCATGCAGGTAACAGACATTTCTATAAAAATCGGTCACCCCGAAGCTATATGCCAAGCATCTGCTATCAGCTAAACAATTCTGCTTGCAACTTGTGCTGTCGACGCGAAGTATCTGGTATTGGTCTTGGCTCCCTCCCCTGATGCCGCACCTCTGACCCGCAGACGCGACCGCGCGCTGGCACTGGGCCAGTGCTGATGCATATGATGCTATAGCTGATGAGATTCTGCCTGTGCAGCTGGTCTGTTGTGCCGAGATTTGCGCAGCACAGTTTGCTTGCTGCGTCGAGACTTGCGAAGCACAGTTTGCTTGCTGCGTCGAGACTTGCGAAGCACAGTTTGCTTGCTGCGTTGAGAGACTGCGCTGACATGTTGCGAGATCTGTTCGACACTTTTGAAGATCTTGATCGCACTGCGTCGGTCCCGCAGAAGCCATAGGAACGATCGCTAGGCTTTGAGCTTCGCTTTCAAGCAGATTCATCTCACAGCGACCGGATCGCTCCGATTGGCGCGGCGGTTCCCAGAATGAGTCAACACATTCTTCCATGCTACCGCAACGGTTTGCACATTCGGCAGGGGTACTGGTAAACTCCACTGAACCTGGAGCAATAACCACATCGCAGTAGACTCGGTAGTCTTTGCCTTGAAAAGTAACGATTTTCTTGTCTGAGGATGGGCAGCAGCCAGCATATGTGCCTGTGGTGCTGCATGATTGGGCACTGATGAGAGTGGGGAGGAAAGCCAGGCAGGCTAGATAAACAATCAATAGGGAGCGAGACATTTTCTCAGATGGAGATGGTGGTTGATGAAGTTCTTGCAGATAAAAGATGTATCAAATCTTTTGCTCTCTTGAATGGAGGGTAGAATATATATTTCATGTCACTGCTTACATATCTGATCACCAGCAGTAATTCCGAGGTCTTAGTGAAAACATGTTTTCTGACCCCTAGCGTTGTATCGGACATGCCGGTGTAAACATTTGACGATGCAATCAGGTGGCCATGGGTATTCAGCTGGATGTCCTTGAAGACCATGTCCAAAACGGTGCTTTGCACGGCTAATATGTAGACCGATATGATCAATCACATCAATATTATGCATGTATTGCCAATCGGGCCGTATGAGACGGTCATACGTCGCTGTGCGTATCGCCTGTAACACACCGAATCCTCACAAGGTGCAGAAAATCTCGGTGAACCATCTGTAAAATGACACTGTAGCACGGAGCATCAGCTCCTGGCTTTCAAAAAGTCATTCTCATCTGGGCGCACTGCATGGACACGGTGGCTGGCTGGACTGCACCGTACTGACTCTTTCGGCATCTATCATCTCATGACTTCCATTCTCTTCTCAGCTATAGGCTGCAATTGCAGCTGAGGCCCATTAATCCCTGTTGCTGCTGGTGATACGGTCCATAACCGATACTCAGCATTGGTACAGGATGTACTACACATTCGCTCTGAGATTAAATACAGCTCTTCAACTCTTATTCCAATAGCTGTACATCCTGATCATCACATATCTTCGTTGTCCCCCGTCTTTTTATTTTTATTGCAGTGTTACTTTCCACGTAGCTATGGCAAAATACTACAACTGGGCCGTTTTTCTTGCCTTGTTTGCTGTTTCAGCTCATGGTCAAGAGAGCCCAAACCAACAACCGCTTTCACTAGAGGTGGAACCCATTCCCCTACAGAAAGCAGCCAATAATGCCAATGGCCAAATGACCATTGATGATATTATTCCTTCTCAGGACTCCAAAGGACAGATTAAATGTTGTCCATTGGGAACCATCTTCAACGGCACTGCCTGTACTTTCAAGATAACTACTACTGTCTGCCCTCCCAACACCAAACTCAAAGCTGGTGCTTGTATTTCTGATAAAGAGCCCGAGTGCCCTGAGGGTACAGTTCTACAGGACGAGAAGTGTATCTCAACTGTAGACCCGATTTGTCAGGATGGGGCGCGCTTTGATGGCAGCAATTGTATTTCTATACAGCTTCCCTCCTGCGACACAAACTTCAAATTCAACGGTATCTCTTGTATCTCTACCGAGAAGCAGGTCTGTCCAGAAGGGTTTATTGATGTTGCAAACGTCTGTATATCTAATATACCACCGACATGCCCCAGTGGTGAAAGATTAGATGGAGGATCTTGCACCTATTCCCAGCCACCGTCATGTCCCTCTCATATGACGCTTGAAGACGGCCTCTGCATATCCAAGCAACCTCCCTCTTGCAATGAGGGCTTTGAGTTCAACGGCAAGAGCTGTATTTATGGACAGAATCCTTCGTGTCCGTCTGGAACAACATTCAGTGGACGTGTCTGTATCTCTGCGACACCACCTGAATGCAAAGTCGGTCATTACAATGGCTGGGCTTGCCAAGCTCCTGAGTCTCCTCAATGTGTCCGAGGCTCCAAGCTGGTAGATGGTGTTTGTGTGATGGAGTCTCAAGATGAGAGGTGTCGACCGGGTTTTACGTATAACGGCCACGCATGCGCATCTAACAAACCGCCGGGTTGTCCGTCAGATGCCGTGCTATCAAAGGGGGTCTGTGCCCTCAAAGAGAAACCAGCATGTGCGCAGGGTACATTCAATGGCACTGTCTGCGTTGTGCCTGAGCCTCCCACATGCCCCCAAGGCTCTATTTTCTCAGATGATTCCTGCATTTCCACGATACCGCCGACCTGTCCCGTCAACATGATTCTCCGTGGGGACTCTTGCATACAGACGAGTAACCCCGTGTGTGCTCCAGGCTCGGTGTGCAAGGGTGATGTTTGCATTACGACTAGTACTCCAACATGTGCCGTTGGGGCATTCAAGGATGGTAAATGCATTTCTGCCTCAGGACCAGCTTGTCCAGGCCAGGCCGTCTTTGATGGTACAAACTGTATCTCCCAAAGTAGTCCAGGCTGCCAACCAGGATTTGCATTTAATGGAACAGCTTGCATCTCACACAGCTCGCCAGTGTGCCTAGAAGGCGATGTCTTTGATGGTAAAATCTGCCTTCACAGCCAACAGCCTGTATGCCCTCCAGGGACTCATATCCAAGGCAATGGCTGTGCCACTCAACTGGGACCTAATTGTCCGGAAGGCTTTGTCTTCTCTTCTCAGGGTTGCGTTGCGGGGAAGCTGCCCGAATGCCCAGCCGATACGACCTTACAGGGGGATAAGTGCATCTCTGGACAGCCACCCGCCTGTCTACCTGGCACACAGCTCGTCAACGGCACCTGCGTTTCGATCAATGGCCCGACATGTCCTCCTGGAAGCGAGCTGCGACCAGAAGGTTGTGTCACCATCACCGCTCCTTCATGCCCACATGGAACCACGCTGAAGGACAACAAATGTGCTTCTAATGATGGACCCACTTGTCGCCTCCCGCTTGTTGTCTCGGGCGATAAGTGTATATCTCCTAACCTGCCGGTATGCCCCGCTGGCACGGTTTTCTCCAATGGGAAGTGTAGCTTGGCTCCAACAACTGGGTGCTATAATATCCAGTATTGTCCTCCCTTGTAAGTGAGAGCTATCTAATGGTTGTCGGGGAGGAGTTTATTTCGAAAGTCAAGTCTTGAACATCGAGAGACTGAGATGAACTGTTGGTGGTTGGTGGGGTAGGAGCAGATACATTACCGGTATGTATACAATTATGTACAGCTTTATGAATTGAGGAAACTTCATAATGCCTCAACTTATTGTTCCTGATGCACTGACCCTTCATCCACTTCTTGTAACCCCCTGGTCTATTACCAGAGGCCGTGCGTTGGGTGTCTCCTTCCGTACGTTGTCATGATGATACATACGCATGTATTCGTATTTACCTGATGGGTCGAATTGTGAAAGCACCAGTATTCACAGTGAATGGAGCTATTGAACCTCTGATTGCGCCGTCACCCACTCATCTACAACTCATTGATAATCTTGAACTGCCTGATTTTGCCTTATTAGGACTGATATTTCTATTTGGCTCATCCCTGCGTGTATAACTACTCATATCATAAGGACATGATAATACTCTTCCAGCTGTATGATGCATGCACGAGCAGTTTGGTTGCTCCGGAATAAGGTAGCCAGCTAGCCTCTTACTTCTTTGGAGGAACTTTACTACTCCAAAACAAGACCAATGTAATTAATATTGCATGGAACTTTTGAGCAACTGAACTCTCCCTCTAGCCGAGCTGTCCTAATGGCGGTCTGTACCGAGCTGGTGCGTCTGCCGATCTTTCTCTTTCTGGGGTCTTATCACACGGAAACCCCACTTCAGCTGTCCACAAAGAGGTTCTGTGTGTTAATATTAACCCAATATGCCGAGCGAGACAGGGTTTCAACATCGAGGTGCAGCTGAAATGCGATGCAGCTTCTAGCATCGGCGCATACCTTGACGAGTGGATGGTAGAGAGTGACGTGATATCGCATCGCATGACTGGAATCGTCACGTCAATGCTTTTCTTCATTCGCCTACTTTCGTTTTCTCCCGTGTTGTCGTTCCTTTTCTCACCGCACTTCTTTCTGGAGTTCTAATCACCTTTCTCTCATCCATACATAAGCTAATAACATCGTCAGGCCAGGAGACAAGTGTAAACACTACGCGCAGTCCGGACGGCAACGTGCATGACTGTTTTGGTGTTGCTGCAGGTTTGAGTAATGTTGGAAAAATCCGGGAATCCCCCTTATCTTCAGGATTCAGACTGTTATTCTGAAAGTCCTAGATACAATTATCTAGAGATATAAACCCGAGAATAACTCTCAGCTCAATAATGAATAACCAAGTTTCATAAAAAATATACTTTCACCCAGCACTACTGCGCAATATAAACAACAGTATCAAGCAGCAATCAGTGAATGCATTTCCGGCAACCTTGGTTGAGAAAATACCGCATCTTGCCGGTTTTTATCCGCCTTGGCTGCTGCGGTAGACAAGCAACTCATGGGTCTTCGTATTGTGTGAGGCAAAACAGGAAGCTCGGTTACTACCAACAGCTGCAATGCAGTAACATGTGAATAGATAACGCGAGTTGGTTCTAAGCGATCAGCGCGGAGCGGGCCGGTCTGCCCTAGTACGACTTGATATTGAGTGTGCGGGGTAAGCGACACACTTTCAGCTACCCCTCACTGACTTGGTTATGTCTTCCTTCACTGCAGCGAGTCTCGTGTTTTCTGTCCCCAGGGGCTCTCAGCTCACCATAGAGACAAAGCACTGACAAAGTTGGTAAACTCACCAAACCAATAATTCCGCCCCATGCTTTAGGGTCAGTGGACTGACAAGGGCCATACGGTAATCTGATAGAGAAGACCGCCGTGGTGCAGACAGCTGAGTCCCTGCACAACAGGGCTGCCGTCAGATCAGATTAACAATCAGATATATCAATCAATTCAATCAATTCAGTTCAAATACGGTATCCTAACAGATCAATCAATTCAGACACAAGCATCTGTGCATCTGATATATCTGATATCCTTATAAAGGAAGATGACTACCCTAGAACTGTCGGATCATCCATATTTTCCGGTCCTCAGAGTGGGGCACTTCCCTAACAAGCAGTGATGCTACAGGGCGGAGTCAAGCCGATTGGCTGGCTTCGAACCCCAGACCGCTCAGGGCTCGGTTGGAGAGCAATCTACAGGCAGATTAATTGGTTAAGTTGCCCCTTTTTCCTACCTCTTGCCCCAGTACGACACAGCCCTAGCCAGAGAAGCCGACACATCCTTCAATGTTTGGAAGCATATCTCGGCTGATGGGTTTCAATCTGTTGAAGCCCCTGCTGATTGCAACATACAATGTCGGAGACCGCTATAAAAGGCAGCCTTGCTGGTAGCCCGTCGTCATCGCCGCCACCACCCGCATTTCCTCGTCTCGGATCCCGGTCTAAGGCCATCGCTAAGCAGTATGATGCCGCTTTAACTTTGGCCTCGACTGCCGATTCGTCCGTTGATGACCTTTACAAGATCATTTGGGGCCAACGACGTTTTGTTATTGCAAGCCTCTTAGATAAGAGGAAAAGTAGGGGCAGGCGAAGCTGGATCGGAAACCATGGCTGGTTCCTTGCAGAGTTGAGGAAAGACAATACATCCAGTGGAGATATCTGGTGTTGCCGGCTCTGCGATGATAAGGGTGCGCCTCGATTTTTCAATGCCCAGTCGACATCATCGGCATCAGCTCATCTTTTCAAGTTCGTGGTACTTGCCATTTCCAGGTTATTACTAACGGCTTTTAGAGCTCACAGGATCACCGAGACCTTTGGAGCGGATTCATCTGGTGACCCTTCAGTTCTCGACCTCCAGAGAAATGGATCCAAGAAACGGTCGGCTTCTTCTTCCCTCCTTCTTCCTCGAGCGAAGATGGCACGGATTAGAGAGCTCTCTGTTGGTTATATCATTGATTCTAACCTCCCCTTTACTACCTTTGAGAGTACCTATCTGCAGGAGCTGTTCCGTCAGCTGGACTCTGATCTTTATGCTCAGGTGCCCTGGGGTCGAACTGCAACCAAAAAAGACCTAGAGGACATACTTGTTTCAAAGAAAGCGGCTGTCAAGGAGGAACTCGAAAATGCTGTTACCCAGATACATCTTAGCTTCGACCTCTGGACCTCTCCGAACAGGTTAGCTTTTATTTCCATCTTTGGTCACTTTATCGATCGGAGACACTCATATCAAAGCCGGCTGCTGGCTTTCAAGAGGCAGATCGGATCTCATGCCGGTAAGAACATCGCTTACACCATAAGAAACGTCGTCCGTGATTAGGGTATCGATTGTAAGCTAGAGGTTTCGATCTGCGATAATGCGGCCAGTAATGATGTTTGCTTGCGAAACCTCTACACAACTCTCGATGCCTCGATAACTCGAGCGGACACGGAGGCACGGAGGATGCGATGTTTCGGTCATATTCTAAACCTCGTTGCCCAAGCCTTCCTCTACGGCGATGATGCAGCTTCTTTCGCACTTCAGTCTGAGGCCTATGACATGTTAGAGCGGGTTGAAGAAGATCTCGAACACTGGCGAGCCAGGGGTCCAGTTGGGAAGCTTCACAATATCGTCAAGTTCATCCGAGCCTCTCCGCAACGCACCGAAGCTTTCAAAGCACATGCAAGGGAGCAGGAGGGGGTAGATTCATATAAGCTTGCAGAAGAATCAACCGCCGAGCTCGAAGTCATACAGAACAACGCTACGAGATGGAACTCGACTTACATGATGATTGAGCGTGCCTTAGTCAAGCAGTCTGAGCTCAGCAGCTTCATTCAGGAGTTAGGGCTAGAAGAAGACGCCTATCAACCATTCAGCTACGACTTTGCATGCTAGGTCGTAGAAAATGCCATAGAAAAAAAAACCACGCTATTGAACTATGGGGGGCAAGTTCATATGGGGATATGGAGGTTAGGGTTCATGCGTGAGTTCAGAGAACAAAAACTTCTCAAAATGGGCCAAAAGCCAAACATATGGTAGAGCGAGGCAAGCTTATTTTGATGAAACTAGACCCCGATTTTTCTCAAGTCTGTGGAACAAGTTATGATGATTCAGAATATTTAGTCGATTGATTCTAGTCAAGTGGGGGCCCATAGGGACACGCCTAGGCGCCTCTCCACTTCTGCACGCGTAGGCGTGCGGATTATGTCAGCCCCCAATTTGGCACGGGCGTCAATAGGTGCGCACCTGGATGCGCACGTAAGTGTCACGTGTTGCGCACCCGGTGCGTCTGTAAGGGAGTTATGTAAGCCCAACACCCTTGTAGCTACCCCTTTCCCGTTGATAAAGAGCCTCACTTCGCCGCGCAACGATCTACTCAAATCATCTCTCCTAGAATGAATCCAGTTACAGCTACTCGTCAATTTTCTGATGACTGCCTGCCTCCTGAACGCGAGTATGGCTCTCGGGAAGCCCTACACGCCGCGATCAATGCATGGGCAGCTCCCAGGGGCTATGCGTTTGTCACTGGGAAGTCGAAGAAAACAGAGAGCGGCAGACGAATTGTTTTCTTCAGCTGTGACCGTGGAGGAGCACCTCCAAAGGCCTCGGGCGTACGGCAACGGTCAACTACAACACGGCGTACAGGGTGTCAATTCTCAGTCCTTGCGAAGGAGGCCTTGGATAAGACAACGTGGCGCCTTACACACCGTCCTGGCAGCGAGTTTGCCCATCACAACCACGAGCCAAGCACAAGCATGTCTGCACATCCAGTCCATCGTCAACTATCCAATGCAGATAGGTCAACTATTAACAACCTTGCAAACGCTGGTGTAGCACCGAAAGAGATCAGGTCCTACCTACGTCAGAACACAGAGTCTCATGCCACCCAGCAAGACATCTACAACTGCATTGCACAAGGCAAACGAGACCAGAAGAAGGGCCAGAGCACAATCCAAGCTCTTGCTAATGAGCTTGAGGCTGAGGGTTTCTGGAGTCGAATACGCTTCGACGAGGATGGTCGGGTTACAGCTGTGTTGTTTGCCCACCCAGAGTCGCTAACATACCTTAAGTCATACCCGGATATACTTATATTGGACTGCACATATAAGACAAACAAGTATAGGATGCCTCTTCTCGATATCGTCGGTGTTGATGCCTGTCAACGATCATTCTGCATCGCCTTCGCCTTCCTCAGCGGCGAGGAGGAGAAGGACTACATCTGGGCGTTAGATCGGCTACGTTCAATGTACGAAGCCTGTAGCGCAAGGCTGCCATCTGTGATCCTTACAGACCGCTGTCTGGCCTGCATGAATGCGGTATCTCATTGTTTCCCGGCTGCAGTATCGCTTCTATGCCTTTGGCATGCCAACAAGGCAGTCCTGCGTTACTGCCAGCCAAGCTTTATGCGTCATAACGATGCGGCTCAAAAGCCTCAAGGCCACCAAGAGTGGAAGGACTTCTACGGAAGATGGCATGAGCTCGTGGCATCGGCAAATGAGGAGACATTTGAAGACAGGCTTCAGCAGCTCAAAGAGCGCTATGCTTCAGCTCACGCCCGGGAGGTCGCCTACATCATCGAAACATGGCTTGACCTCTACAAAACAAAGCTCGTGAAAGCTTGGGTTGATCGGTATCTTCACTTTGAGAATGTGGTTACATCTCGAGGCGAGGGTATTCATCAGCTCATCAAGGTGTACCTTGATACTTCCCAGCTAGATCTCTTTGAGGCCTGGAGGGCTATCAAGCTGGCGATACTTAACCAAGTAGCTGAGCTCCGAGCAAACCAGGCGAAGCAGCAAATCCGAACACCCATAGAACTCTCAGGGAGTCTATACAGCATCATACGAGGCTGGGTATCTCACGAGGCATTGCGGAAGGTTGAGGCGCAGAGAAAGCGGCTCCAACAGGACAGACTCCCTGCCTGCACAGGAGTCTTCTCAGCAACGCTTGGGCTCCCTTGCGCTCACACAATTGAGCCTCTTCTACAACAAGCCCAGCCGCTTCAACTACACCACTTCCATACGCATTGGCATCTTCAACGAGAAGGAAACCCTCAATTGCTCATAGAGCCCCGCCGTCAGTTCGATCAGGTGCCAGCTACGTCAACATTGCCGAAGACTAGCACTCAGCGCGAGCCATGTGCATTTGAGATCGTCGAACAAGCATCACAGACGAGAGCCAACCCCAAATGTTCAAGATGTCATACACAGGGCCACAGGATGAGCTCAAAGGCATGCCCATTGCGATATGCGCATCTTGTATCTCCCTCAGCTTCTACAGCGCCCCCAAATACGCTGCCGCCATCGACTACACCAAGTTCGGCTCAACAGCCAGTTCCCGATCCATCCTTATGCTCAATTTTGCCACAGCAGCAGGTAGCGCCGCCAGCGGCACTATGTGATCAAGAGATGGTGCCGTCCCCGCCAGATATAATAGCACTGCCATCCTCATCAGCGGATGTACCTCCACCACCAGATATGCCGCCATCGGTACCAGCGTCTGGGCCAGACATACGCTATGATGACCCTCGTGCTATATATGATCGATATATTGCAGCACGGATGGCATGGTATAACAAGCTGCCTCGAGGTAGCTTAAAGACTAACCAGGAATATCGAAAGGCAATGGGCCTCCCTCAACGCTACGATAAGACAAGTTACAGCTGGTGTTTGGATTATAAGCAGATGGGTAAGCGATGCACATCAACGATACCTGGACGGGAGTGGACTAAGGAGGAGATGATGGCGTACTTGGATTGGACCAGGGTAGAAGATGAACGTGTGGAGAGGCAAGTCGCCCAGGAGATGGGCGACAACCCTCTGGCGAACAGGCGAACAGGCATGAAGGAGATTTGGAAGAGGGTTGAGCAGGACATGATCGACCAACAAGCTCTGTACTCGAACGATAAACTGGCTGAAGACTGTATCATAGTTACTGCTTAGATTATTATTAACGCCTACATTACTTATATCCCAATTATGGCACCGTGAGAAAAAATCTGTATAGCAGAGCAGTTCGTCATCTAGAGATTAGAAGCAATACAATAAAATACAATAGGCTGGCTGGCATACAAGGGTGTTGGGCTTACATAACTCCCTTACAGACGCACCGGGTGCGCAACACGTGACACTTACGTGCGCATCCAGGTGCGCACCTATTGGCGCCCATTTGGCACAACTCCACAACTGCATTTCTCAGGGGCTGCGGCTATTGCTGCCATTGCTAACCACAACCGTAGGTTTCAGGGGTTGCCGTTATGGCGCAGACGGCATTTCCTGATGATGTGCTTCCGCCAGAGGGCACGTACGACTCGCGAGAGGCTCTACTCACAGCTATCAATGAATGGGCAGCACCAAGAGGATACGCGTTCGTAACTGGGAGATCGTCGCGATCAACCAGCGGCAGGCAGATTATCACATACGCATGTGATCGATGGTGTCGGCCACCAAGCGCCTCAAGGGACCGCCAGCGCAAGACTACTACGCGAGGAACCAACTGCCGGTTCTCTATCATCGCGAAGGAATCCCTAGATAAGACGACTTGGTCTTTAAGGCATCGTCCGGATCCACAATTTTCTTCACACAACCATGAACCAAGTTGGCACAAATCGGCGCACCCAGTCCATCGGCAGCTCTCGGATGTGGATAGGTCAACAATCAGCCGCCTTACGAACGCTGGTGTAGCGCCAAAAGATATCAGGACTTATATTCGCCAGAACTCGAATACCATTGCAACCCAGCAAGATATCTACAACCGCATCGCAGATAGCAAACGAGAGCTCTGTGAGGGTCAGAGCACTATACATGCTTTTGCTAACCAGCTAGACAAGGAAGGGTTCTGGAACCGGATGCAGCTTGACTCAGATAACCGAATCACGGCGGTGTTGTTCGCCCATCCGGAGTCATTGGCATACTTGAAGGCTTACCCAGATCTACTTTTCTTGGACTGCACATACAAAACGAACAAATACGGAATGCCGCTGCTTGATATGATTGGTGTTGATGCCTGTCAGCGATCCTTCTGTATCGCCTTCGCATTCCTTAATGGCGAGGCTGAGCAGGACTTCATATGGGCCTTGGACCGGCTCAGGTCGCTGTATGAACTCTGCAACACAAGGTTTCCATCTGTTATTCTGACTGACCGTGATAAGGCCTGTATGAACGCTGTAGAGAGCTGCTTTCCGTCTTCGATCTCTTTGCTATGCCTGTGGCATGCGAATAAGGCGGTCCTCCGCTATTGCCAGCCAACATTCGTACACCATAAGCAAGGGTCTGAGGCCTATCAGCAAGGTCTGAGCGACTGGAATGACTTTTTCAATCACTGGCATTCGATTATGAGGTCGTCAGATGAACAGGCATTTGACCAGCGCGTACAAGAGCTTGAAAAGCGCTATCTGCCTCAATAGCTCGAAGAGGTTGGCTACATCAAGTCCAAC
The DNA here is from genome assembly GCF_000149955.1 of Fusarium oxysporum f. sp. lycopersici 4287. Lineage (NCBI taxonomy): Eukaryota > Fungi > Ascomycota > Sordariomycetes > Hypocreales > Nectriaceae > Fusarium > Fusarium oxysporum. The sequence goes on from NW_017264845.1 coordinate 336,472, forward strand.
TGGCTCGATCCGTACAAGAAAAAGCTTGTTAAGGCCTGGGTCGACCAGCACCCTCACTTTGGTAATGTGGTCACCTCACGGGTTGAGGGTATCCATGGGCTCCTTAAGAGCCACCTCAAGAAATCTACGCTAGATCTCTTCGAGGCGTGGAGAGCTATGAAACATGCGCTTCTTAATCAATTATCTGAGCTGCGCTCCAACCAAGTCAGGCAGCAAATGCGAATACCAATTGAGCTCTCTGGATCACTATATAGTGCCATACGTGGCTGGATATCTCACGAGGCTTTACGCAAAGTTGAAGAACAGCGGAAGCGGCTTATGAAAGAAGACCTGCCTAGTTGTACCGGTACATTCTCTCGATCCCACGGCCTCCCTTGCGCCCATATTCTCAAGGCTCTACAAGAGCAAGGCCAAACCCTTCGCTTGGAGCATCTTCACCCGCATTGGCATTTGAGTCGCCATGGTGTTCATCAGGTGCTATTGGAGCCTCGACACCGATCTTATCGAATAGCTGCCGATTCTACCACAAGTAAATCGCAATCGAGCACTCAGAGAGAACCAAGTGCATTCGAGGCAGTTCAGGCAGCAGCGCAGCCAAAAGCACGACCTACATGCAGTAGATGCCACAAATTAGGACACAAGATGACGTCAAAGGCATGCCCTCAACGGTACGAGGGGATTTTGTATTTGTCATCATCGTCAGCACAGGTAGAAGCAATGCCAGTGGCACTCTCGCCAGCATTATCCGGGGAAGCACGACCAGCAGCAGCAGTATCTGCATCTGTATCATCTTTGCAGGAAGGGGAACCACTGGAAGACCCGTCATCAGGATTATCCGGACATGCTGGGTCTGGCAGGGATGATACTAGCTGCATTGTCGTTAGTATAGAGACAGCAGCATCATCGGCAGTGTCATCAGCAAAACCATCGACACAGGGAGGGAAGTCGCCAGTAGCATCATCTTCAACAGCATCAGTGGCGCCGACACTAAGATATGATGACCCACAAGCCATCTATCGGAGATATATTGCTGCTCGAGATGCTTGGTATAAGGCGCAGCCTCGTGGTAGCGTCAAAACTAACCAGCAGTATCGGAGGGCGTTAGGTCTACCTTTGCGGTATGACAAAGCAAGCTACCAGTGGTGTCTTGACTGGAAGCAGATGGGCAAACTCTGTACGACACCCACCGGATCTAGAGATTGGAGTAAGGAAGAGATGATGGCGTACCTGGATTGGAGTAAAGCAGAAGATGATCGGGTGGAGGCTCAGGTAGCGGCAGAGATGGAAAGTAATCCATTTTCTAGCAGAAGAGGCATGCGCGACATCTGGGAGGCAGCTGAGAATGATGGAAAAGAGCAGCAGGAATTGTATTCAGCTTGATAATTAGGAATTCATTACAGTTCTGAATCTCGGGATTCTGAAACCCGCCAGCCTCAAAACTCGAAATGCAGTTGTGGAGTTGTGCCAAATTGGCGGCTGACATAATCCGCACGCCTACGCGTGCAGAAGTGGAGAGGCGCCTAGGCGTGTCCCTATGGGCCCCCTAGTCAAGTTGGTTGATGACAAAGAATTTCTTGGCTCACGATAAATTCAAATAGGTATAGCGACGACCCACTTTGAAAGTCTTGGCTCACGATTAATTCAATCTGGTTTAGCGCCAAAACCTGGTGCCACAATTTCGCGACCTTTCCTGATCAGTTGAAACCCATTACCCTAAAATCCAAGGCGACGAGGGGGAGAGCTACCATTCAATTGGCCTGGTAGCTTCATTGAGTCCTCAAGCCTTGACGAAATAGGGAGTCATATGCTAGTGCAAAATATCGTACAAAGACTTACAGTGCGTAGCTCTCTTTGCGATAATTCTGAAAAGAAATGTCTCGAGGTTGTTTGTAAGGCCGGGCCTTATTGGGCGCCAGAACCTTGGAAGGATGCCGCGCTCTTGTTCATTATTTTTGCTTTTTTTTTAACGCGATTATGTAAACTACGAGCCCAGCCAGAAGACGCGTCTTGCAGATTTTAATGTTATGGAACCCATTTCCGTTGCCATCAGAGATCAAGCAAGATAATGTCTCAACCAGCCCCTAGACGTCGTGGTCGACCCAGGAAGGCAGAATCTGAAGAAGCGCGGGTCGCTCGGGAGCGTGCTCTGCAGCGCGTACGATCACAACGATACTACGAACGAAAACATCAGCAAGCCGTGCAGCCCTCTCTCGCCAGCCGAACTGCACCAAACAGAATTCGTGCATTACCACCATGCGTTGTCTCAGCAGTCACCAGCTGCATCGTCAACGGACCCGAGTACCGGCTTCTACCTGGAGTCGCAATTCCACATTCCCATACCAGATGAAGATCCACTGCCGGTCGAGTCTACTTTGATCGATCACGAACCAAGCGGCGTAGAGGTGGATTCAGCCGAAGGACCGTGTGATCTACCATCTGTGGAGGATGATGATCCACATACGGGTAATACAACGCCCCAGTCTCGCCAAGTTCTAGAAGAACAAACGACTCATTTCACCCTGGGCACGCAATCTATCCCTCATTCAGGTAAGTCTCTTCATCTCACTCCCGTGCGAGATGCCTGTCAAGAATAGTTTCGCCCCAAATCCCTTGAAGCATCATCTCGAGTCCTGGCCACAACCCGCATAACTGACCCTGATTATAGCTTCTCTTCACCATATTGATGACGTCGCCGATGGCCATGATGTTGAGGATAGATACTATGGCATCCCCGAATTTATCAATCACCGCCCTCAAAATCCGCCGCCTTCAGAGAACCCAATCCCGAGGCTCGAGAAACATCTTGCTCAGGAGTGGATGATGCATCCAAGCTGTTCAAGAGAAGAACATGATGCAGATCACGGGAAGTTAATCGAGACTGCTTGCCACCATTCTTGTGACTCACTAGAAGATGTTATCGCTCGGCTCGATGGATTGATGAATGATGATCACAGCCATGACCCCCTACCGCATGTCACTGAACCCACTTCTGATATTCTCGATCATGCTTCTTCGGCGGACGATCCTTGCAGTAATAACCTGCCTCATAATTCTAATTCACAAGAGCACACAAGCTCGCGTCAACGTGATTACAGGGCAGCTTGCCAAATCGCTCTTGAAGGATCCCTATGCGGTGGCGTACCACCAAGTCTTTGCTTGGAAGCTAAACATCGCCTTGCACAGCCTTTTACAGATAACTTCATCCGAAAAACGTACGACGTCGACAGCATATGTAGTTTCCCCTCGTCCTTGGCTGTCGCCAGGTTGGGTATTCAGTGGTACCCGCAACCACATGTTATCTTCAACCTCACGGATGACGTTCACATCAGCATCGACATCCCTACCGAAGACTTTCATCGCAACCATCCTCAGCCGCGAGGGAGTTGCCAGCAACGACGTCCGTTACATCATATCCCAAACTACTGCTTTGGACGGGTTCAGGGTTTGATAGATACATTCATCTGGGTGTTCTTCCCTGCTTTGTGCCATCGCCACATACATGATAACTCCTACAAGCGGACTTCAATTCCCAAGGAGCAATACACATTGTGGTATGATAAGGTCCTATTGCCAGCGGTTGTAGCAGCAGTTCAAGATCCAAGCATACTCCAGTACATTCCCCCAAGCCGCCGAGTCGCTCAATCTACGTCACGCGCTCGACAGGAGGGTATCTCCACTGAGTGTCTTACGGGTGCAAATGCGAGTATGGATGTGCTTGGTCAAGGCACAAGGAGCAACGCACTCTCATACTCACTTCAACACAGACACCTTGGGGCGATATGGCAGGAAATTCAATCGCGAATAATAGAATTTCCACAATTCGCTGGCGTAAGACTATACATGGGGGCGAAGAACCTGAAGCTTGCATACATGCACTTGGATATCGCTCAGACCCTCAGTGATTTTGACAATCAATGGAATGCCGCTGTTGACAAGAAATTCCTCGATCCAGACTGTACATTTATCGACATTGGTCGTCAATATACCCCTCAGATTGGGTCTGCTGCTGAGTCTAATGTCCTTATTTGGCGCCGCTGCTGTCTGAGACGACTATGGCGGCAGCGACAAGCATGGAGTCGTCAGTACAACACGGCGAAGCCTGACGGACATAACCACTCACAGTCTTTTGAGCCACGTCAATGTGGTGTCTCAACCCTTCGTCAAGCTGAGTACCCGTTCGTCACCACGCGCGACGCGGCCGACATGACAATCACACTCACCCACAATAGCCGTGAGGCTCGTGAAGGTCTCCTCTATAGCCAGTTTTATAACCTTGTCAAGATTCCTTTTGATGCCGCCAAACAGTACCCGTTTCAGAACCCCCAGCTCGAAAAGAGACTCTGGATCCATCCTACCTCGCTGATTGTGAAAAGTCTACCCGTGGAAGTCATGCAAATCAAGCTTCTCTCAAGCTCGCTTATCGATTAAGCAAACTTCGGGTTCGAGCTGCCTTGATTCCAAATGGTGAAGACGAGATCCCAGTTCCGTTCGCATATGGCGTTCGAGCTGAGGATCGCCTCTCTTGGGCGCTTCTACAACGTATACTCCCTCACTTGGCCCCCTCGCAGACAGCCGTCTCGGCTGTCCATGAAGAGGTTACGCCCGACCTGGAGCCACCTTTTTTCGCCATACAGTCAAGAACCATGGCACGCTTCCTACATAGCCATATCAATAGGTATTGTTTCCTCTTCGAGCACATCAAGTCTCAGACTGGACCCAGTTACTCATTACCAGAGACTGCTGTTATGGCAATGGCGCTCCGTAGCCTCCGTTTCAGCATGTCTGGTATCATCGCAAAGGAACCATTGTTGTGGAGAGATCGATGGAGACAGGGCCGCAGTACTACACCACAAAACGATCAGCAGCAGGGTGACGAAGTAGAGCTAGAAGGTCTAGGTTTGTACAAATCTTCAAGGGACTATGGGCTAGGCTGGTGGCTCCCAGGTAAATTTGATTGGGATAAATGACGCTTCAAAAATGATGTTGGCGATCGAATTATTGCGAACCACCATATCATACAACGCGATTATGGTCGTCAATGGAGGGTTATTCAGGACGTTCGTGATGTCCATGCACGCATGTGGCAGGCCTATAAGTGGGCTCAGCATTACTCAGTTCGAGAACGGCCAGTCAATCGGGGCATCTGGCTTGAGTACCTGTACAGTACTGTGATCGAGCTCTTCCAATGCGACGTCTGGTCCGAAGCCGTCAAGAGCCTCGACTGGACGACAGGTTCTGACCTCAACGAGAAGGCGGCCACTGAATTCTCTAAATCTGACCCCCCAGATTTTTGCTACGATGTTCTACAAGACTTGTTCACGATCGACGCCG